>NC_084738.1:7529688-7642188 GCF_033978785.1 Entelurus aequoreus
TTTGTCCGATGAACCTGTGGTGTTTTTACTTTATATTATATATTTTTTTAAAAACAGGTTCTTATGCCGGCGCTGTGATCGCCATGCCATTAGCGGGAATCCTGGTCCAGTACTCGGGATGGTCATCAGTCTTCTATGTCTACGGTAGAAAATACCTCATGTTTGTAACCTTTTGAACAAGCATGTGGCAAAGCAGCTTTTTTTCACCCGACAGGAAGTTTTGGCATCTTGTGGTACTGCTTCTGGATCATGGTCTCTTACGAGAGCCCCGCCGCCCATCCCACCATCACTGAAGAGGAGAGGAAATACATCGAGGAGAGCATTGGCGAGTCGGCTCAATTTACAGTGACGGTCTGCGCGGCTCCTTCGTCGTCACCCGATGTCTTGTTGTCTATGAAAGTCAACTAAGTTCTGTCCTGCTCCAGAAATTCAACACACCATGGAGGGCCTTCTTCACGTCCATGCCAGTCTACGCCATTATTGTGGCCAACTTCTGCAGGAGCTGGACCTTCTACTTGCTCCTCATCAGCCAACCCGCCTACTTTGAGGAGGTGTTTGGCTTTGCGATCAGCAAGGTGATCTACATATCTCTTTGCTTGTCCTACCGTGTCCACTTTCATTCATCCTCTTTTCTGCGTCTCTCGTTTCCGCAGGTGGGAATAGTGTCGGCTCTTCCCCACCTGGTCATGACCATTATTGTGCCAATTGGAGGCCAGCTTGCTGACTACCTGCGCTCCAACAACATCATGACCACCACCAACGTCAGGAAAATTATGAACTGTGGAGGTAAATGGAATATGCAAGAATTGTCCTATCATGCCTTGTACAGTAGGGGGTTAATTATTTTGAAATGCAGTCTGCTGAAAATGATGGAAAGTGCCACTCCACATAGCAACTGACGACATAGCAACACTCTACTGCCATCTTAGACTTAGACTTAGACAAACTTTATTGATCCACAAGGGAAATTGTTCCACGTAGTAGCTCAGTTACAAAGGATGGAAAGGATAATGCAGGTATAAAGTAGACTAAAAATGTAGCATAGTAGCAATATAAAATATAACATATATGTAATATTTACATATTATATATACAGTATATGATATATACTGATATATTATATTATTATATTATAGCGGCTAAAGTGGATAGTGCACCACCCCCCAATTTGTCACTTTTTATGTGTCAGGTAAGCCGCGACGAATGGGGCCACATTAATCCCCTTACTATTGTATGTATTAGCATTTTCATATTAGCAAACTAGCTAAAATATTAGTGTTAGGTTCAAACCCGGTTTGACATCTATTAAAAAAGACAAGAGACAAAGAATCAAACAGAGACAGAATCAAATTTGGACTCAATTGAGGAGATGCCATGTTGACACTGTACCCTCTACAGCAGGGGTCACCAACGCGGTGCCCGCGGGCACCAGGTAGCCCGTAAGGACCAGATGAGTAGCCCGCCGGCCTGTTCTAAAAATAGCTCAAATAGCAGCACTTACCAGTGAGCTGCCTCTATTTTTTAAATTGTATTTATTTACTAGCAAGCTGGTCTCGCTTTGCCCGACATTTTTAATTCTAAGAGAGACAAAACTCAAATAGAATTTGAAAATCCAAGAAAATATTTTAAAGACTTGGTCTTCACTTGTTTAAATAAATTCATTATTTGTTTTACTTTGCTTCTTATAACTTTCAGAAAAACAATTTTAGAGAAAAAATACAACCTTAAAAATTATTTTAGGATTTTTAAACACATGTACCTTTTTACCTTTTAAATTCCTTTCTCTTCTTTCCTGACAATTTAAATCAATGTTCAAGTACATTATTTTTTTTATTGTAAAGAATAATAAATACATTTTAATTTAATTCTTCATTTTAGCTTCTGTTTTTTCGACGAAGAATATTCGTAAAATATTTCTTCAAACTTATTATGATTAAAATTCAAAAAAATTATTCTTGCAAATCTAGAAAATCTGTAGAATCAAATTTAAATCTTATTTCAAAGTCTTTTGAATTTCTTTTAAAATTTTTGTTCTGGAAAATCTAGAAGAAATAATGATTTGTCTTTGTTAGAAATATAGCTTGGTCCAATTTGTTATATATTCTAACAAAGTGTAGATTGGATTTTAACCTATTTAAAACATGTCATCAAAATTCTAAAATTAATCTTAATCAGGAAAAATTACTAATGATGTTCCATAAATTCTTTTTTTAAGTTTTTCTCTCCTTTTTTTCGGTTGAATTTTGAATTTTAAAGAGTCGAAATTGAAGATAAACTGTTTCAAAATGTAATTGTAATTTTTTTTGTGTTTTCTCCTCTTTTAAACCGTTCAATTAAGTGTAAATATCATTAATTATTAATAATAACATAGAGTTAAAGGTAAATTGAGCAAATTGGCTATTTCTGGCAATTTATTTAAGTGTGTATCAAACTGGTAGCCCTTCGCATTAATCAGTACCCAAGAAGTAGCTCTTGGTTTCAAAAAGGTTGGTGACCCCTGCTCTACAGTGTCACCCATGCTCTCCCGAAGGAAGGTCTCATCTCCTCTTTTATTTTAGATATTCAATGTTCACGCACCAACACGTCACCGCAGGTATAGGAAGTATGCAAAACAGTCACTGTTCTTGGTCACATCGAAGACAAAAGGAAAGGATGTCTCGGCCTCGGCTCATCCTGGCTCCAGCTACATCAAGAGGGCAGCGGGTCGTAAATAGCGTTGCCCTCGGTTACCAAATAGTTCAGAGACAGTTCCTCAGGAGGTTTGGGAAGATCTTGCCATCTGTCCGCTTTGAAGTTCTTGGTCCAGCTGTGCCGGCTAGCTGAGGACAATGGTTAACACCTCCCGTCTCCTTCCATCGTATACCTGTCGCATCCTCCAAAGCCCCCGCTTGGTACAACAAAGACATCTCTCATCGTGCCCACAGGAAAACCCATAGAGTGGAAAGTTTTTTGATATATTACATACAATTTTTCTGACATTTCCCTCCTGTATATCACAAAACTTTCCCATAATCTCCTTATCCCTAATAACTTCTTCTTGCAATTTTCAGTTAATGCTTAATTTTCCTACGACAAAGTTATGTTTACACTCAGAATTGAACATAAATTTTTCCTCATAATTATGACATTTCTGGAAATAAATCAGGAACACCATCCTGGTAGGTGTCTTCAGATTCATCTTCCTTGTCGTCCACCAGGAAGTACATCTGAACAGCTTTATTATCTGCTGGGCCAATCGCTGTGGTAATCAGACGGTTAAACAGAGAACAGACAGGGAATAGAACAACATCCACACAACGTCAGTATTGCTGAACATGGCCATAGTTACCAGATACCAAAGACTTGTATTTGCCAAACACGTCCAACCACCCCTCCTGCAGAGATGTATCTATGCCTGAATGCTCTTTCAGTTTACCGTTAAGGGTGTGCAGGCCTTCCAGTGCTTTGGTCAGGCTACTTTCTGCATCTGTGCAGTTTGGTATGAACATGCAACACTGTTCACCAAATATTGCGCACACGCCCTTTTCCGCCATGTTTAGCGTCATACGGTTTTGAAAAGCCATAAGGAAGGTAGCGGTGGCGAGTTGATTAGCGACGGCTTCAAGTCGTGGCCAGTGTAATTGTCCAATCTCTGTACGTTGTAGTGGACGTAGTTTATTCTGTCAACATTCTTGTTAATCGTACACCACCAGTAGACGTATGATTCAAATCCAGCTGCAACTTGATTTACCAATTTATAGTCGTCAGATATACTTCTTTGGACACCCATCAATATAAGTTGGATCTACAACACTTTGCCAGTTTACATCATGTCTAGTTATTTTCCAATGTTCTGATATCAAACTGTTCAGAACTGTGTTAACAATTTTTGTACAAATATTGATACATTTACTATGTGTATGCAGTTATCTGATGATACGTTTCCTAACTGTTGTACAGAGCCTTGCATGTTAATGCAGGTATCATTTGCTTTTTCACATATTTATCAAATATTGGTTTCTGCTTTGTCTCTTTAGCTACAAGGTCAATTTTGTTTTGCTCATTACTTCAATTCAACCTTTTTTTTGACTAATTTTGAGTAATTTTCTGGGCTTATACATACAACACAATCAGTTTTTGTAGCCTTTTCCACTTGCTCCGCCATAAGGAACAAATTAATTACCAAAACAGGAACCAATCATTATCAAACTTTGACACACCATCAAATGGTATGTTTACAAACGTCACAGTGGAATTTGTAGTGTGCTAATTAACATGTCCCTTTGATAACACAAATACAATCCCAAATACTTTTTTCATTATATAACATTTTTGCAATGTAAATATAATCCCAAATACTTTTCCCATTATATGACCGTTTTACCATGTGCTAAGTGAACTCAGCTTGGTCTTTCCACTATCTTTACTGCTTTTTAAGTTATTTACAATCCCTCCCCCCTTAGAGAATGCTCATGTTTCCTTTTCATTGATTTTTCAAAATTTTGGTAGCTGATAAGGTCTTTCAAATATTATTTCAAATGGTCTGAGTCTTGTTGTATTTGTAATGTTCATGTACTGTACATTTTTACTAAATCTATACATTGTTCATGGATGTTTTGTTTCTTCCATACATTTCTTTAATCTGTTTTTTTTTAATTCCCGTTTGTCCTTTTCACTAATCCTGCGCTTTGTGGATGATAAGCACAGTGATTTTTGATATCAATGTGGAATAATAATTATATTTTCTTGATCAATTGATTTACAAAATAAGGTCCATTGTCACTGTATAGATTTATTTATACCATATCTTGCTATTATATCTTTGGATAATGCTTTTGCTACTATTAGCGCATCTGCTTTTCCTTTAGAAATATTTCTACCCATATTGAAAATGCATCTACTATGACCAGACAATAATGTTCTCCTTCACTCTTATTTAGTTTAATTAAAATCCATGCCTAGATGTTGTATACAACATTTTATTTTTTAATTAAAGCATTTTTTTGATACGAATTAAACTATAGGAAGTATAGTACTTCTGTATGACGATAATCATATCCCTCCTGTTGAGCCATGAGTTCAACCTTGGCTCAATATTGCTGCTCACTTATACCGATTTTTCTTTGTAAGATTGGTTTATTGTCTGGACATACATAGATGTCTTCTTTGTTCATCATCATCATCCTCATCATTTCTTTTTATTCCTTTCATGAAAATGCATATATACAAGCCATGTACAATTAACACTTTCATTGTTTTGTTTTTTTATACATTTCCATGTTTAGAAAGGAACAGATGGAAGAATACTATTCTTATATTTATCTGACCCTTTTTAAACACAAATTATTTTAGATGACTTTATCACTGTTCCCTCCACCAACACCCTAACTCCAAAATACTTTTAATTTTCGTTTAAGCATTTTCAAAATGACACGTCCAATCAAAATCCAAATCAGTTTGATATAATTACAGTTATCTCTTTTTAAATTCAAAAATATTCTTGCAGCTTTTTAAGTCTTTCTTTAGAAAATTCCTTGCTTTCACACCAGCAACAGACAAGCACATTTGCTTCTAATTTATTGGCACTCTTTGATGTTTAAAATCATACGGCCTTTTGTGGTTCTCATCTTCAGACGTGAAACACAAATAACTTTTGTAAGTTCTTCGGAAGAACTTTATTTCTAGCTTTGAACATCACTTATAGAGTATGCCATTCTACCATGTCTTTTAGTTTTAATAATCCTGACCTAATGAAGAGTGCATTTGTGTGGTCTCTATATCCTACTGTAAAAATGATACGAATTGCTCTTTTCTGCGAAATAAATAAAGACATTATGTTGCTGTGATATGTATTTCCCCATATTTCTGCACAATAATTGAAATAAGGTAGAATAATTGAGCAATATTACATTCTCATTGTATTATTTAACCTTGTTCAAAATAAATAAGCTTTTAGATACCTTATTTTTCACATGCAATATATGAGCTTTCCATGTCAACTTTTCATCTAAGATGACCCCAAGAAATCTCATTTCAGACAACTTCTCAATTTTCACATTGTTTATGGATAAACTAATTTCTACCTTTCTTTTATTACTGAATACTATAAATGTAGTCTTTTCCAAGTTTAAAGATAATTTATTTACATCAAACCACAATTTTAGTTTAACCATTTTCTCTCCAATATTATCGGCTAAGATTTTCAAGTCATCTCACTAAGAAACATTGACTGCATAACCCTATTTTCCCTTTTCCAGACATCCCCTGATTTATCATTAGCTCTTGGTATTTCGTTTGCTAAGCTAGGTCCTACATTTACAAAGAATTGATTTAATTCATTGACAATTTCATCTTTGTTTTCAATTAACATATTATCTTTAAATATCTAGGTAATTCTGTTCGCCTTATCCTATTCTATATTGCTTTATTCAAAATATTCCATGTAGCCTTTATGTTATTTTTATTTTCTATGCCTATGTCATCAAGTTGTTCCTTAGTATAATATTGGCAAGAATCCTTGATATGCTTAAATATACGAGTCTTTGGATCCACTTAATTATCCATGTATCTTTCTCTTTTGGAGTACTTTGTTATTGCATATCTTTTAGTACATCATTATTCATGTCACTAGTTTGTCCTTTTCTATTGCTTGTTTTGCTATTTTGTCAGCAAACACATTTCCTAGTGATACTGTGTCTGTTCTTTTGGTGTGTGCTGCTCATTTGCATACTGCTATTTTAGTTGGTAGCTGTACCGCTTCCATTCTTTTTCTTTTTTAATCAGTTCTCCAATGTGTTACAGATTTTTTCCTGTTGACTTTATCATTCCTATATTTTGGCTATCTTTATATATATTGTGACCTTTTGATCTTTCATTACTTCACATGCTTCTATTAATGCTTCTAGTTCTGCCGCTTGCATTCAGCAATTTGATGGTCATTTGATAGCTTTCAAAATTTTCGTTGCTGTAACAATCGCACATTCTGTTCTATTTTTATTTCACAGAATGCTGCTTCAGCTTCTGAATTCCACTCTACAGCTGATTACATTTGTTCATTAATTTACTTAATGGAGCTACTATTTCATCATAATTTGGTATCCAACTTCTACAATAATTGGTTAAACCTAAAAATGACCTTAATTGCTTCTTTGTTTGTGGTTTTTGTACTTGTCGTACTTTGTTTTTCTATTTTCCACAATAGTGCGTCCATCTCCGTTTAGAGAACGTCCTAGATCCTTTACTTCTCTTTTGCATAATTGGACTTTTATTTTGTGTCTTTCACTATGTAGATTATTTAATAACGCTAATGTTATTTTTCTCCTAATTCAAATGTTATACATCTTACTTTATGTATTTTTTAAGTAACGTTTTAAACTCACTTAAATGTCTATACACCAATTAATCTATACTTTTACACTCTGAATTTACATTCTTCCCATTGTTTATATTTTTTATTTGCAATTGTTATTCACCAATATTCAAAGCAAACAGTTGTCTATCACTAGCTGATAGTTTTCCTGATTGCCATACCTCCTTATTTATTCTATGTTATGTCATTATCTTATCTTAGCTCAACACTCAGATGTATGGTGTTGCAAATGTCTGAAACATAATCTAACCTAAGAATGTTATACTACACTTCAAAGTTAAACCTACTTTTTACTTTAAACTCACATGTAATATATTCATTTTCACACCTCCCCCAATTCGCCACGCACACACACACACACACACACCCCCCCCCCAAGGTGGTGTGTGGGTGCGTGAGTGCACTCTTAAGGGCAAAGGTCAGCAACACTTGAAGAGATTTCTTTTCTTTTTTCTTTTTTCTCTCTTCTTTCCTAATAAATTCATTTTATCATACTATATATCTCAACTCTTATTATAGTTATTAATCTGGGTTTTTATTTATTCCATTATTTAATTATACACATATATATTTGTATATATAAAAGTGCTCTTTATATATCCAAACATACATGCATATCTTCAGTCTACCTTTTCTTCATCTCTTATTTCAATACCCCCCATTATCTCTGTTTCGCATTAGTTTATTCCATTTAGCATTAATTCTTCTTATTGATTTTTTCCCATTTTTCATTTATTTTTACTTTTCTCTCACTGTAGCACTTTGAGATTTTTTTTTGTCCTATTTTATTTTTCTCTCTCCCTCTGTCTCTCTCCACACTCAATCTCAATTTTACCATCTATTTTTCTATTTCTTATTCCTCCTTCATGATCTGATACTATGGCTAAACCTAGCACAGTCATTTTATTCTCTACATGTGCTTGTACATGCACCCCTCACCTCCCAGCGGGTGATCATGGGTAATGGGTCAAATGCAGGGAATAATTTCGCCACACCTAGTGTGTGTGTGACAATCATTGGCACTTTAACTTCTTTAACTTTACATGCTACGGTGTCACACTAAATTTTGATTTCTTTACCCTTTATTTATATTATTATCTCTGATTTACTCGCTGTTTGTTTACTTAAGTCCTCATAATTTAGTATGTCCTTCTGTACTTCTTCCTCATTTGACTCATCTTCACTACCTCCTCTTACAATTTGCCTATTTCTTCTCCTAACTGGGCCTATATCTTTAGCTCTATGAAACATAAGCTTTTTCTCTCTCTTAGCCCTTTCTTTTTCCTCTTCTTTTTCTTTTCTTTCACTTTCTCCCTTTTCTTCCCTTTTTTCCTGTCTTTCTCCATCTTCTCTATTTTGAGCCATTCTCATCCAGCTCCTCGTGTGATCCCACCCCATTCTGGCTAGCTTCTTTTTGTTATTTCCACATTTTTGTATTATTGATTCTCGCAATTTTAATACATCACTTACTTTGAGACAACCGGTAAATTTATGTTTTGAAATCCAGTCATCGAGAAATTTCAGTAAATCTGGGTTTGTTATTTCTACTGCTTTCCAGTCTTTACATTTTAACTCATCTTTTAGACTAACCTTTGGTTTACTTGTCCCTTTTCCCATTTTATCAATTTGGAGTAATCCGTTGTCCCCTACAGAGCCGAATTTATAAGGATGACTTTTTTCTTTGTTGTAAGATAGTGGTTTAATTTATTATTGTGGTACACGTCGCTTCTACTGGAGTTGGTTCCCCAGTGGAGGTGTCTTGCCTACAAGCTTCCACAATAACCCACTATTTACTTCTCACAACTTTAATATGGAGTGATAGCCGAATGGCGATTACTCCCACACACTCTCAAGTTCATTCATACCTTTCAGTGTTATGATACTCGGAAATTTCATGTTTCATTCATGTAGCGCTCCGACACCCTCCAGGTTATTGTTTTTTACGGACAAAAATTCAGTTTTTTTCTGAATAGACCATTTTAGGTCTGCGTTGGACGCCGTCGTCCTCAGGATATTGATTCACAGATATTTCAATATTTATTGTGGGACTCCGACACCCTCCAGTATGTTTGTTTATGGTTGACGGATATTGTGGGACTCCGACACCCTTCAGTATTTTGGCCTCTTCAGTTTTTATTTTAATTCAGTTTTTATTTTAAATTTTAATACTCACAGACTTTGGACTCCGACACCCCTCTAATTATTTGGCCTATTTACCTGTTAGAGCCTAGGATTTACAGGGTTTGTAATAGTTCACGGATATTTCAAAATGTATTGTGGGACTCCGACACCCTAGATGTTTCTTTCTCTGTCAATTGAAATGTACTCACTGCTCTCTGCGTTCCTTCCTCTTGTCCTCGGATTTCCGTCAGCTTTTCAAATTCCAGCCAAAATGAAGAAAAGCAGTTCCTCAATCAGGATTTGGTTGCCATGGTCTTTCTGGTTTCACTCACTCTTGCTGGAATCGTCAAAACGTATTGGATCCGGCTCGAAGGACCAATTAGATGTTAGTTTCAAACCCGGTTTGACATCTATTAAAACAGACAAGAGACAAAGAATCAAGCAGGGAAAGAATCAAATTTGGACTCAATTGAGGAGATGCCATGTTGACACTGTACCCTCTACAGTGTCACCCATGCTCTCCCGAAGGAAGGTCTCGTCTCCTCTTTTATTTTAGATATTCAATGTTCACGCACCAACACGTCACCGCAGGTATAGGAAGTATGCAAAACAGTCGCTGTTCTTGGTCACATCGAAGACAAAAGGAAAGGATGTCTCGGCCTCGGCTCATCCTGGCTCCAGCTACATCAAGAGGGCAGCGCGTCGTAAATAGCGTTGCCCTCGGTTACCAAATAGTTCAGAGATAGTTCCTCAGGAAGTTTGGGAAGATCTTGCCATCTGTCCGCTTTGAAGTTCTTGGTCCAGCTGTGCCGGCTAGCTGAGGACAATGGTTAACACCTCCCGTCTCCTTCCATCGTATACCTGTCGCATCCTCCAAAGCCCCCGCTTGGTACAACAAAGACATCTCTCATCGTGCCCACAGGAAAACCCATAGAGTGGAAAGTTTTTTGATATATTACATACAATTTTTCTGACATTTAGCAAGCTAAAAAATAGTATTCTAGCCCCAGACAAGATAGTACTAATGTACCAAAAGGGCCAAGACAGTAGAGATGGGATTTATGGCTATTTAAAGGTAGACGGATATTGAGGAGCAGTTCCTTTCAAAGAGCCAATCAAAGGACTGGCTCATTATCATAACCCTTTTTTTAACTGTTTTTTCTTTTTTAAATAAAAGAAATGATCACTGGTAGCAGTTACGGGATAAGATGGGGATCAGAATAATTTAAATCTATACAAATATTAGTCTATTGGTGGTAATTATTCTGAAATATTCTCTATAATTGTATTTTTGTTGTGTTTTCATCGTAAACAATCCACAAGGTGATGCCATATCGCTATGCTTTGACAGTGACATCACCATTTTTAATTTTCACCTACCGAAGAAACCTTTGTAACACAAGAGCATTTTAACTATACATAAATAATACATAAATAATAAGTAAGAATAATATAATAAAATAATTGATGTACTTCAGAACAATGAACCAAAAAAGTGAATTCAAATTAAAAAAAATACAAATAAACAATAAAAAAAAATTAAATAAAACATTTTTTAATAAGTAAATCGAAATGCTATGCTTTCTTTGACTCTGACTAATTTTCTAGTCAAGTTGCCAGTCAGGCGACGCTTTATCTGTATGTGCATAAAAATTGGCTCCCAAACGAACGGCTAGCATTTGCGAATCAGCTCTCATCTTCCACTTAAGAGCCGTTCACATCTCTACAAGGTACTTCTGTAGTGGCCGTAGATCATACAATGTATGTATTAGTATTGTTATATTAATATAAAACATCTAAAATACTAACACGTTAACATTTAGCATGTTAGCACCTGGCAAGATTGAACTATGTACCAAAAGTGTCAAGGCAATTCTCTAATGTCCGTACATCGTGCCATGTATGTTTTAGCATTTTTATATTAGCCACAGAAGCTAACATGCTAACAATTAGCATGCTAGCACCAGGAAAGATACTACAGTACAAGGTACAAGAAGTGCCAGGGCGACTTAATGGTGTCCCTACCTATGCCAAGCGTGATAATTACGCAGTTTAACCCATTCTCACGCCACACCCCAAACTTGACATTTCTCACGCTAATATTTCCCCATTCACTATTTTATTTATTTTTTTCCATAATAATACACTTTTTTCCTCGTGACTTGTTGTAGTTCAAGTAACTGATTGATTGGCCAAAATAACCAATCCCAGAATCAATCCATACATTTTGTGCCTAAATTTAGCCAACCATGGAAGGCACCAATCAGACGTAACGTAAGGCGGGTCTTGGCGTCTCTATCTTGTCCTGTACAATGACAGTAAAGTACCATTCCAGTCAGGGCTGAGAGGAGATGCACACCCACTCTATGCAAAGCTGCTGCTGTTTCTGACTTGGTTTACAAAGGAAGATTAATGTACATTTTTCATCACTGTTACACTAAGAACAAAAGCAAACCTATCATTCGGGGCGGTATAGCTCGGTTGGTAGAGTGGCCGTGCCAGCAACTTGAGGGTTGCAGGTTCAATTCCCGCTTCCGCCATCCTAGTCACTGCCGTTGTGTCCTTGGGCAAGACACTTTACCCACCTGCTCCCAGTGCCACCCACACTGGTTTAAATGTAACTTAGATATTGGGTTTCACAATGTAAAGCGCTTTGAGTCACTTGAGAAAAAGCGCTATATAAATGTAATTCACTTCACTTCACTTCACTTAATGAGCGAGTCAATAAATGTATTTTGACCGTGAATATCACAACCCTTCAGTCTTTTAATGGAATTTGATACTCTAACACTTATGTGTCAAAGTCTGGTTTAAATGTAGCTTAAAGGTGTAGCTCAGGGGTGTCAAAGTCAAGGCCCACGGGCCAGATCCGGCCCGCGAATAAATTATCTATGGCCCCCGGGATGATATTTGATTAGTATTAGAACCGGCCCGCAGGCCACAGCCGCTTGCTGCTGTTTTGCACGCACCAATACTCCATCAGTGTTGGCGCTAAGAATTTTGAAAATGGGGTCAATCAAGTCATGAAAATGGGGTCTCACAGTACATTTTTGGGGTGCTACTTTCTTTGTAACCGTTTTGAAAACAAATAATAAATGTATGCATTATCCTGTTATACCTCACATGCTATATTGTGTTTTGGAAAAAGTTGTCATAAACGTTACTTAATTCATTTTAAAAAAAAAGTATACAAAAGAAAACACATTTTTCTGCATATGTAAATGTATTCAGTTATAAACATTCATTCACTTTCTTCTTTCCTTCTTGAATCTAAACATTTTATTTTTATTTTTTTCCTATATTTTTATTGTAATATTTTCAGAATGTGTTTGTTCTATTTTTGGCCAAAGTAAGACAAAGAAAACAATCTGAAGTTCTCTTTATTTCTTAGTTTTAATGCCATGATTTTAATAGTCCGGCCCGCGTGTGCACAGATTTTCCTCCATGCGGCCCCTGAGCTAAAATGAGTGTGACACCCCTGCTCTAACATATGACGATGTAGAACAAAGAAAAATACAACTAAACTAAAATTCATTTACAATTGTACTCATAATTTGCCTTTTTAACTCACTTTGTATGTATCCTACTATGTTATTCCTCTCTCCTACAGCATCCATTGTAATCAATTATACAAATGAAGCAATGATGTCATCTATCATCTTCTGGCAACTCTTATAAAAGTGAATAGCTTTTTTCCTTACTAAGGAGTTGGCAACAATGGAAGATGAAGAGAGATCAGAAGAGATTGAGGACAGTGAGGACGGAATTGTAGCCACCCTTTGCTCTGATTACTGCTTTGCACACTCTTGGCATTCTCTCGATGAGCTTCAAGCACACCTGTGAAGTGAGAACCATTTCAGGTGACTACCTCTTGAAGCTCATCGAGAGAATGCCAAGAGTGTGTGAAAAAGTAATCGGAGCAAAGGGTGGCTATTTTGAAGAAACTAGAATATAAAACATGTTTTCAGTTATTTCACCTTTTTTTGTTAAGTACATAACTCCACATGTGTTCATGCATAGTTTTGATACCTTCAGTGACAATCTACAATGTAAATAGTCATGAAAATAAAGAAAACCCATTAAATGAGAAGGTGTGTCCAAACTTTTGGCCTGTACTATATATATATATATATATATATATATATATATATATATATATATATATATATATATATATATATATATATATATATATATATATATATATATATATATATATATATATACACTACCGTTCAAAAGTTTGGGGTCACATTGAAATGTCCTTATTTTTGAAGGAAAAGCACTGTACTTTCCAATGAAGATAACTTTAAACTAGTCTTAACTTTAAAGAAATACTCTCTATACATTGCTAATGTGGTAAATGACTATTCTAGCTGCAAATGTCTGGTTTTTGGTGCAATATCTACATAGGTGTAGTTGCCAATGCATAGTTGTGTGTATATGGAATAAAGACACCTGTTGTATTTTGGATGTATTTTCTGGTTATTAGCAGGCGCATGGGCCCGGTCCGTTTGCTGTAATCTGTCATTTTTGCATGTGAAACTTTTTTGCCATCGTCGCTCGTGTTCGGCTTAACTGTTTTAATGAATATTCGTGGTCATATTCAGTCAAAACGAATGTTGTATCGAACCACATGCTTGTGCTGTTTATCGTAACAGATTTTTTTTTTTTTTAAATGACAACCGAGGTCATAAAAATGGGTAAGAAAAAATCCTGGAGCCGCCCCTGTACTATGGTAAGAACCAAAAGTGCCAAAGCAGTTGTATACTGTTCCTACATCATGCTATGAGTAAAATACCTTTTGTTTTTAGGGTGAACTTTACTTTCTTTTGCGGCATTGAGTGAAGCTACAAATCAAAAGCGTTGGCTCTTTCAGTGTTGGTCTATTTTTTCCTCAAAGAAGACTGGATCAATATTAAAGTGAAACTGAGCAGTGTACACAGTACATGCAGTTCAGAGTGGAGGAGAAACTTGAGGTCACTACTAAAAATAGAAAGACTTTTCTTCTTCTTCAGGCTTTGGCATGGAGGCCACCCTGCTTCTGGTGGTGGGCTTCTCACACACAAAGGGGGTCGCCATCAGCTTCTTGGTTCTCGCTGTGGGGTTTTCCGGCTTTGCAATCTCAGGTGACTCCTGTTTGGTTTCTGTTCTGTTTTCCAGTGTGTCCAACTTCTGATGTTTATCCCGTTTTAGGTTTCAATGTCAACCACTTGGACATTGCACCGCGTTATGCCAGCATCCTCATGGGCATATCCAATGGGGTGGGCACACTGTCGGGCATGGTTTGCCCGCTTATAGTTGGTGCTATGACAAAACACAAGGTGAGATTTGTCATATATGTTAAATATTGACTTTTTTGCACTTTCATCTATAAACAGTACATTACTAACACAAAAGGAGATCCACATTAAAGTGGATGAATGTTTTGTTTAGTAAATCTTTTTAATAAACATGTTAAGTGCATATATATTCTCATATTTCTTGAGTCTCTTTGCTCATGCAGAAAAACAAAACATTAATACAATATGTATAATACTAATTGTTTGTATTCCATCACATGACTTATTTCTGGAAGTGAAAAACAGTGGTGGTCAACCAAGTCAAGATGGATGTTGTTGCAAACTATCTGAGTACACAAGAGGCCTAGATTCCTGCAAAAAAAAAGACACGAGCAAAATAAATCAAAGTATGGAAAACGGAATCGATCCATGTACTTTATCAAAAAATATTTTTCAAGCGATATCAAGGAATATCTGTTGGTTGAGTTCCCAGATATATGGAACTATGTGGTGCTCCGGATCTCATTCTACACGACAAAACAGATGAAAACTTGGAGGTCTACAACTTCTTTGTGTGTGGCTGGGTCAAGGAAATTGGTATCAAGACTCTCCCGAATAGGCCCTGCGATGAGATGGCGACTTGTCCAGGGTGTACCCCGCCTCCCGCCCGAATGCAGCTGAGATAGGCTCCAGCATCCCCTGCAACCCCAGAAGGGACAAGCGGTAGAAAATGGATGGATGGATGGACTCTCCCGAATAAATATGCATCGTTTTTGCTCGGGGAAGTTAGCAATTAATGATTTACCTTTGCCTCTTGCGAGTACGTGTCCAAAACTGCGACGACTAGCACCCGACATCTGACACCAGGACTGTATATTCATTTAACAAACTAAAGAGTAGAGAGGTAGAAGGACCTTTTCTGACAAGCTATCATATTGACCCCAACTTTTTTTAAATTTAAAATTAAAATAAAAATAATGTTAAGATAATACTTCAATTGAAATACAAAACGACTAAAGTAAATGGTAATGGGTCATACTTGTATGCGCTTTTCTACCTTTCTTAAGGAACTCAAAGCGCTTTGACACTATTTTCCACATTCACCCATTCACATTCACACACTGAATGCGGGAGCTGCCATGCACGGCGCTAACCAGGCTCATCAGGAGCAAGGGTGAAGTGTCTTGCTCAAGGTCACAATGGACGTGACTAGGACAGTAGAAGGTGGGGATTGAACCAGCAACCCTCAGATTGCTGGCACGGCCACTCTACCAACTTCGCCACGCCGTCCTGTTGTTTAAGTATATTAAAAGTATATCAAACAAAGCTTTGACGAAGTGATCACTGCAAATTCGTGCGTTCTACGACTCCGCTCTCTTGGACTGGAGTGCGTTCCACTTTTCTCGTCATCTTTGTAAAATCTTGCACTCTTCCGCCCTTTCTAGATTTCTTCTCGAGGTACTCTCATAAAACTTTTATCCTTTTCTCGATTTGACCAATTCCTACAGCTGAAAACAACGCAAGTATAGGGCATTTTTCTCAGAAAAAGGCTAAATACAGTAGCGCCTAGTACCCATTGAAAACAAACGCTGGCTTGACCACCACACATATTTAATGAGACGTCATGTAAATCCAAGCAATACTATATGAATAGTGTGGATGTGAAGCTTAAAACTCACGGTTCAATTCCGATTCTTGGATGACAATTCGATTCAGAATGGATTCTCTATTCAACAATATTCAGTTTGACTTTTGCAATAAATGATTCGGTATACAAATTATAATAGATGACAGGTTACCATAGCTCTTGGCAGCTGACAAACTGTATGAGGGAGTAAGCCAGAGATTGTCTCTTTTTAAACATTAATATTAGAAAAAAGAAATAGGTACAAAGATTTTATAAGATTATGAATCAATTTTCAATAAATGAGAATTATGAATCGGATACAATTTTTTTTTTTTACAGCACACGAATGAATCAAATCATATAATAATATATAATACTACTATATAAAAACATATAATACAATAGTATGTATATGTACACATGTATATATATATATAAATATATAAATAAATATATATATATTTGTATATATGTTTGATTAAAAATTAAGTATATTTAGTTTTTAGATTAAAAATAGATCATATTTGGTTGTGATTAATCAAAATTAATTAATTGATTAAACCTGGGATTAAACTGATGAAACACTTTCACATTGTTAAAAAACAGCACTGTTTTTTCCAAAGTTATACAACACATATACTTAAAGACAAATCATTGTTTTTATTTCAGCATGTCTTTTTACATTGTGCATTTTTGTTAGGCTAAACATGTCATTAAGTATACTATGTACACTGCGAGCTTACTTAGTTGTTAAGCGTGAACATCTTGACAGTATAGTGCTTGCCCAAATAGATTTTGCACTTACTGGAAAGGCTCCTTTTTTTATTTAGATATGTTGCTGTCCACACTGCAAAAACTGAAATCTAAGTAAGATTAAATATCTCAAATAAGGGTAATATTTGCTTATTTTCTGTCTAATAAGAAAATTCTTCTTACTAAGCAGATTTTATGTTAGTCTTTTACTTTTTTAAGGGTTTCGGTCCTAAATGATCTCAGTAAGATATTACAGCTTGTTGCTGAGATTTTATGACCTATATTGAGTAAAACATGCTTGAAACTAGAATATCAAGTGTTGCAAAGCTGTGTCATCAACACTCACAAGTATAAAACTACTTTTTTAAAGTAATAATTTCTTATTTCAGGCATGAAAAAAAATATCATGATTTTGACACAATTGTGTCTCATACAGTAATTAAAACAGATGACAGCCAAATTGACTTTGCTGTTTTATTTTGAATGAAACAATAGAAAATACGTACTCATATAGTAGTACAGTTGGCACAGTACAGTAAACGGACAGTTAATATTTAAACATTTAACATTTCAAACAATTTTGAACAGAAATAGTTCATGCACATTCAGATAAATTCCTCAAAATTACAATTAAAACATTTTTGGCCGGGAGCCGGGCTGTATATAAGCGCACTAATTGACTGAAAGAGCACGCACTTGGCGCGATGATGTCATGTTATCGATTGAAAAATGCCTTTTTAGACTATATGATTTGAATGAGCGGCTAGGAGACTTCGAGAGTAACAAGCGGTTGCCTTGTTGCCTTTCCATTAAGGACAATAAATTAGTTTTTAGTATATGTTTGCTGGTTTCAAGAAATGTAATGCCGAGCGCATATCATTATGTCAAGATAATGGCACTAGCATTTAATTAATTTAAGAATATTTTTCAACATATTGAGCAAAAAGGTCTCTTTTTTTTCTACCAAGAAAAGTACACTTGTTATTAGTGAGAATATACTTATTTTAAGGTATTTTTGGGTTCATTGATATTAATTTGACTTGTTTTGGAAAGTCTTGACAAGCCAAATTTTCTTGGTCTATTGGCAGATAATTTTGCTGAGTTCAAACAAAATACCCCTAATTTTAGTAATTTTTTTTCTTGTTTTTGAACACTGACTTTTTGCAGTGCAATAAAAAAACACTTTAGACAATCCTGGTTTTGATGCTCACTGAGTCATACATGGCGGCCACTTTAGAGGCGTATTTTCCACCCCCAAAATGCGTCACTTTATATGTATTCTACATTAGAAGTTCTACTCTATTCCACAAATTCCTCCTTTAATGGTTTGATACCCTGTCTTTCCTTGTAGACACGTGAAGAATGGCAAGGTGTGTTTCTCATCGCTGCGCTCGTACATTATGGAGGTGTCATTTTCTATGGTGAGTTCACTGTCTCACAATGGTGAGTACAACATTTACAAACACTGGAAATGTCTCACACCTGTGTGCCCCAGTGGCCTAATGGATAAGGCACTGGCCTCCTAAGCCAGGGATTGTGGGTTCGAGTCCCATCTGGGGTGTGAGTGTCCTCTATTCTAACCTAAACACTACTACGATTCTTACATTTACTTTGAGCTGCTTACATGGAGCTCAAAGTTAGTAGCAGTCATGGTGCCCTGTTGTCATGTGAGTGCCTTTTGACCAATCATTGATAAGAGGGCCTGAAACCAAGTTGTACTCTCTTTATACACGACTTGGACGAGTGGTACACGTATCACAGTGTGAGAATCACTGCTCAAGACATGAAATACCGGTAACAGCCTTGAGTCATCGTTACAGTCATTTAATCCAACATAGTAATGCTGCCTGAGGCTGAGCCAATCAGTGACCACGATATTGAACAGCGCGCTCCGATTGGTTTGGTCTTCCCTAGTGGCCAATACTACTGTAGTATTGATATTTTTTAGTAGATTTTGCTATTTCTATGTTTGAAAATGCTTGATTTTAGACTGAAAAAAATGTAGAATATGCTTAAAAAAGTCAAAGAACATGCAATGTGGTGACTCAAGTGACTCAAAGTGCTAGACATTGACAAAGCCATTATTTACATTTACACCAGTGCAGTTGGCACAGCGAGCAAGGTGGGTGAAGGGTCTTGCTGCCCTAGGACACAACGGAAGTGACTTGGATGGCGAAAGCTGGGTTCGAACCTGGAATCCTTAAGTGTCTGATCAGCAGCTCTACTATCTGAGCCCCAACAGGGGTGTCAAACTAGTTTTTTCATTGAGGGCCGTCCTCAATGCCCCTCAATGAGCTGTCCTCAGAGGGCCGCGTGTAATAGTAAAAATATGTAAATAATTAATAAATGTACAATCGCCTCATGACCATAATACACAAAAGCCTTTACAGTTGCCTTTTCTTTACGTACTAATTAATGGATGACTTGCTTTGAAATCATAAATCAAGGCGACTGGCAAATAATGAAGTATTTATATTTATTATAACAAAAACAACTTGTTCCAGGGTGTACACTGCCTTCCGCCAGAGTGCAGCTGGGATAGTCTCCAGCCCAACACACCCCTGCGAGGAACACGTTTTGGAATATATATGATGTTGCATGATTGGATAATAATGAAGGGGAAAGGATGTGCAATTGCATGCGGTACAAGCAATATTTAGCAGAGATGTCCGATAATGGCTTTTTTGCCGATATCCGATATTCCGATATTGTCCAACTCTTAATTACAGATTCCGATATCAACCGATACCGATATATACAGTCATGGAATTAACACATTATTATGCCTAATTTTGTTGTGATGCCTCGCTGGATGCATTAAACAATGTAACAAGGTTTTCCAAAATAAATCAAGTTATGGAAAAAAATTAGGGATGTCCGATAATGGCTTTTTGCCGATATCCGATATGCTGATATTGTCCAACTCTTTAATTAATCCGATACAGATATCAACCGATACCGATATCAACCGATATATACAGTCGTGGAATTAACACATTATTATGCCTAATTTGGACAACCAGGTATGGTGAAGATAAGGTACTTTTTAAAAAAATGAATAAAAAAAATAAGATAAATAAATTAAAAACATTTTCTTGAATAAAAAAGAAAGTAAAACAATATAAAAACAGTTACATAGAAACTAGTAATTAATGAAAATTTGTAAAATTAACTGTTAAAGGTTAGTACTATTAGTGGAGCAGCAGCACGCACAATCATGTGTGCTTACGGACTGTATCCCTTGCAGACTGTATTGATATATATTGATATATAATGTAGGAACCAGAATATTAATAACAGAAAGAAACAACCCTTTTGTGTGAATGAGTGTGAATGAGTGTAAATGGGGGAGGGAGGTTTTTTGGGTTGGTGCACTAATTGTAAGTGTATCTTGTGTTTTTTATGTGGATTTAATAAAAAAAATAAAAATAAAAAAAAAAAACAGATACTGATGATAAAAAAACAGATACCGATAATTTCCGATATTACATTTTAACGCATTTATCGGCCGATAATATCGGCAGACCGATATTATCGGACATCTCTAAAAAAAATGCCAACATGGCACTGCCATATTTATTATTGAAGTCACAAAGTGCATAATTTTTTTTAACATGCCTCAAAACAGCAGCTTGGAATTTGGGACATGCTCTCCCTGAGAGAGCATGAGGAGGTTGAGGTGGGCGGGGTTGGGGGGGGGGGGGCGGGGTTGAGGTGGGGGGAGGTAGGAGGTAGCGGGGTGTATATTGTAGCGTCCCGGAAGAGTTAGTGCTGCAAGGGGTTCTGGGTATTTGTTCTGTTGTGTTTATGTTGTGTTACGGTGCGGATGTTCTCCCGAAATGTGTTTGTCATTCTTGTTTGGTGTGGGTTCACAGTGTGGCGCATATTTGTAACAGTGTTAAAGTTGTTTACACGGCTACCCTCAGTGTGACTTGTATGGCTGTTGACCAAGTATGCTTGCATTCACTTGTGTGTGTGAAAAGCCGTAGATATTATGTGATTGGGCCGGCACGCGAATGCAGTGCCTTTAATGTTTATTGGCGCTCTGTACTTCTCCCTATATCCGTGTACCACTCCATACAGCGGCGTTTTAAAAAGTCATACATTTTACTTTTTGAAACCGATACCGATAATTTACGATATCACATTTTAAAGCATTTATCGGCAGTCCGATATTATCGGACATCTGTAATATTTAGCCAACATTGAAAGATCGAAGAAAGTCACTAAGAAAGTTGACACTTATTATTTAAAGGCTGGCCGCATCCGTGACCGCCAGCCTGGAGTGGGTGCAGCAACTAGATGTTTTTGGTTCATCTGTCCAACCACCCAAAAACCTAACACCCCAGATGGGACTCGAACCCACAATCCCTGGCTTAGGAGGCCAGTGCCTTATCCATTAGGCCACTGGGGCACACACACTAAAACATGTTGACACAATTAGCACATGGAGTGTGCACCATTTGAGCACGAATGGCTGTGTAGATGTGCGTGTGTGTAGTACAGGGGTCAGCAACCCGTGGCTCTCTAGCCGCATGCTGCTCTTTAGTGCCGCCCTAGTGGCTCCCTGAAGCATTTTTAAAAAAGGATTGAAAATGGATGACACATGACACATTATCTGTATGTAATATTGGCTGCATTTCTGATAGTTGTTTGTGTGCCATGTTGTTCCAGACCACAGCAAACATTACCTAGCTTGCCAAAGATGGTAATAAATCCATTAGAAGAAGACAGACTGCCGTTTCCTTTAACTTGGACACACACATCTATACCTTTGGCCATTAAAAGCCAGTAATTTCCAGGAGTTATCTCACCTTCCGAGTATAGCCTCTGATTTACTAATGTTTTCTAATGTTGTAAAAATGTGTAGAACAAATATTACATTTCACCATTTCTGTCAATGAAGATTTGCTTCAGCTTGTGACACATAGTCATTTTGATAGTAGGCTAATATAGCTAATATAGACACTTTCGTCATGTGTTGCCTTCATTATAACACTTATATACGGATTTTCATTTTTTGCGACTGCGGACAGATTACTTTTTTGTATTTTTGGTCCAATATGGCTCTTTTAACGTTTGGGGTTGCCGACCCTTGGTACAATGCTGCTGCTGTACAAGCTGTTGTCCCTGTTGAACGGTGGTTTCTCAAACTTTTTTCATCTAGTACCACCTCAGAAAAAACTTGACTCTCCAAGTACCACCTAATGACCAACATTAAAATACAGTAGCGTAGTAGGCCTAAGTATTCCGTAAAAACAAGGCAGATGTTTTATTTAACAAGTGTATTTAATATTTTAGCCACTGTAATATGAACAGTAACACTGTGTTTGAATATAGGAAAATGAAACACTGTACTTTAATCAAGGGATTCTTTGGCGTACCACTAGATCAGGGGTGTCCAAACTTATTCCACTGAGGGCCGCACGGAAAGATTTAAGCATGTGGGGGCCATTTTGATATTTTTCATTTTCAAACCATAACAAAATATATGCATTTTTTATTTATTTTACCTTTAGGGGTCCCGGGGACCATAAAGGGTCTCAGTCATTATAATGTTAAAAATAAGTCAGATTTTTTTTTTTTTTAAATTATTTAACGCTTACAGTAAATATCTATATCAACTTCAAGTTGATATAAAGTAATACAAATTAAAAAAAATGTTTTATGGCTTTTCTGTCAAAAACAACTTAGTTTTTTATAGTAAAACTGAAATATGCAGTATTTAGTAATTAGAGCCCTAAAAGATCTATAATGCAGGACACCATTGATTTGAATTATTTCATATTTTTGAGTAATCACAGTGAAAAGATAAATAAAAAATCACTAAATATATTTGGGATCCAAAAGGTGCCCCACTCATAAAGTGATACATTTTTATTAGGTTTTTCTTTTACTTTCAACACTTAAGTTAGGAGATCAACTTCAGATATATCTGTCGATTTTATGCTGGAACTATTATTTTGTTTGTTTTATGCGCTTTTGTCAAAGAAAACTTTGATGTTTTTATATGGCTACTACACAATATATGCAATATTTACCACATAAAACATTTTAAAGTGAAATATTTGAAGTAATTGGAGCCCTGAAAATAATTCATTATAACATGGATTTTTTGTCATTATTTTTTTTTTTTGAGCAATGGCAAAAAAAGAAAAATGAAGAAAGACAAAAGAAAAAAAAAAACAGCCTGCATGGTAGCTTTTGTGTCAACATTGCAACTTTTTCTCGTTAGATTTCACCTCATTCCACTTTTTTTAATGTTCTTTTTTATTTTTACAATAATATTTCCAGAATGTGTGGCGGGCCGGTAAACAATTAGCTGCGGGCTGCACCACTGCACTAGATGGACCGCAGTTTGAGAATTGCTGCTTTAGAAGAGATTCTGCAATTAAAAATTCACTAAACTTCTTCTTTCAGGCCTCTTTGCATCCGGGGAGCAACAAGCGTGGGCTGAGCCGGAGCAGCTGAGCGACGAGAAATGCGGCATCTTGGATGAGGATGAGCTGGCCAATGAGACGGAGGAGCTGTACCGCACCAGCGGCGGCGGGGGCTACGGCGCCACAAACCAGGCAGCAGACCCCAACGGGGGCGCGGGAGGAGGCTGGGTCTCGGACTGGGACAAAACGGAGGAATACGTGCAGCCCGCCGGCAGCAACAATTACTATTATGGCGGCGGCGAGGAAGAGTTGACATAAGAAGGCACCAGACTGGGAACGTTTACAGCAACTGGAGCAGCTTCACTTGGTGGCAGGAGAAACTTTGAACATGGTTTGGATTTGACATGGAACCAAGTCTGCCTGCATTATTATTATGATTATTAATACTATCTTTGAGAGAGACTGCACAGTGGACATTAGTGATTGTGTGTTTGTGCGTGGTTGCATTGTGTGTGTCTTTGGACAGCCTATTGGTGAGGCCGGCAGCACTTCTTTACTCTTATTTACTTTAGGCATTTCTTATTGAAATCACTGGATTTGGAAATGATTTGTATTCCACTAATACACAAACTTCAAAATATGTCAACGGAATTATTTCTCCTTTATGTCAGCACATTTTGTGCCAATTTCACCATCATTTCTCATCATTTGCTGCGCCAAACTCCCTAATGAAATGTCTCAGTAGGTTTGGTTTTGTGGTTATCATCACACTTCCCCTCTTTGTCATCATTGGTGGAAAAAGTCAAAGAAAAAGCAAAAGTTTGTCTTTTATGCATGATACTCCAAGTTTTGTTTGAATTTTTTTGCCGTTTTTTTTTTTTACCCAGGAAATTTTGGATTCAATTCCAAAATTGTCCCACATTTGGACGTTATTTTGGCTTTTTAAATGAAAGCGTGGACAAAAAAAACTTTAGGGTAGCTGTACTTTAATGTATTTAAATCCAACATATAACACTACAGTGAGTATTATGTCAATTCCAGTATTCAATGTTATTATTTTCACAATTTTACTGTTTGATTTTATTTGTTCTGTATTGTGAGCTACAAATATAAATTCACATGTTTAATAAATTCTAGAAGTGATACATCCTGTTCATTAATTCTTCCTTTCTCATCTTTCCATCGCTTCCTGACCCCCCTCCCAACCCCCCTCCTGGATGGTTTTATGTTTCCCATAATGTCCCCGCTCCCATTCCAGACAACAAATTGATCGCCAAGCTGAAGTGCTATAGGGCGTGGATACAAGAGAGAAAAAATAGATTTTGATGGTACCACACATGTAAAAAATGTTTTTTTTTTTTTTTTAAATGACTCTTGTGGCTCAGAGACTCACCTTACTGTCCTGCTCTGGAGTCTAAAATCAACAGGATTATCCTTCATCCATCTGGCAGGAGGAAGAGGAGAGTGTGTGGGGTTGAGGAAAATCACAGCATTCAACCGTTCAGGTGTTTTCAAACCTTGGCACACCATTAATACAACTTGAAAATAAATAACAGTGAGATAATGCATCATACTGGCAAACATGGTTCAATGATCAAAACAGACATGGATAAATATGGCACATTCTATTCACGTTTACATTTTATTTGTAATATTCCTCCCATATATCATGCTGACTGAGGAAAGCGAGAACGTTATTAGTAAAACTACTTTATTTTTAATTCTGCGTGAAGTCTACTAATTCATTTTAAATTCCTATTGTTTTGTAGTTACTTCTGATGACCACTAGATGCCAGTATACACCACTTTTCCTTAACATTAGGAACGCTTGTAATGTGAAACTACTGTACGTCTAAGAAAATGATCATTTATAATACAAAAAATAAAATCAAATACCATGACCAATAACAACAACAATAATAAAAAAATTAACAAATATTAACCTATTTAGTTAATATTAATTTTATTGACTATTTTTACTACTTTTACCAAACACAATGAAACAATATGATCTACTTTATTGATATTGAGCTTATGATTTATAACTCATAAATTATAATAAAAAAACCAATAATGTCTACAATCATATGGTGTGTGGTGGTTTGGCTTAGAAAACAAATAATAATACAGTACAAATAAAATATATATCGTTTAAAAAGTAATAAATACATAATATTACATAACAATCTTATATAGCAAGTTGTTGCGTATTAAAATATGCTGATAATGATAATAAGAAAAATAAAAAATAAAACTATTGAACAAATGTGTCCTTCAAAACGGAAAAAGTTGTGAAATTAAATAAGATTAGTTTCTTCCTTCGTCTTCTGACATGGTCATGACATTGTGTCTTTTATACCTTTTTATATATGACACTGTTTGTATTTTTGTGATGCCTGCCTTCTGTGTTGGTGAGCCAAAGACAATTTTCCACCTCCGTGGAAAAAATATGATTTATACTATTCCATTCTATTATATTGTTTTTTCTATTATTTTCTATTTTATTCCATTCTATGTTAAATTGTGAAAATGTATATATGCTATGACTTTATTGTAACTGTTTGCACGTTCCAAATAAACTAAACTAACCAATTAACCGACTAACTAACTGTAAGTAATTTAATGAATTATTAAGTGGATTGTTATCAATTATAAACTCCAACTCCAACTACCACTACTACTGCTAATATTATTGTTAATATTAAAAGAATCATACAGTATATCCAATAGAATAATTATCTAATGAAAATGTTATGATGATTTTCTTCTTTTCTGACATTTAAATGTTGTTACAATGTTGGATACTTTGAGTTTGTAATATACAACACAATGGAATAGGACACCAATCTGTACTGACTGAAAAACTTTTAAAAATCATATTACAGTATCTGTAAGTATTAGCCCACATTTCATGTTTTTGTTTGTACACAGCTGGCTTGACAGTGTATGTACTGTAGTTGTAATAACAAGCATGACATGCCGTGTGTATCATGATCAAAATTAAAACTGGTTGATTTTGGGCAAGCAATCCATTTATGTGGGCATAGCTTGACTCCAAGTTCCATATTTGGAACGATAAGTCATGCCGACCTCAATCGCTCAGCTTCTGTCTTCGCCAACGTTTCAGACTTTCTTTGCGCTCGCTTCAATAAGTAGCAGTTCATCCTCTGTATATTCAGCTTTAAAAAAAAAAAGGTTGTGAATTACCATCTTTAGGATCCTAAAAAAAAAAAGAAGAAATTTAGTGCATGTGTCTCACAATACGAAGGTCCTGAGTTTAATCCCGGGCTCCGGATCTTTCTGTGTGGAGTTTGCAAGTTCTCCCCATGACTGCGTGGGTTCCCTCCGGGTACTCCGGCTTCCTCCCACCTCCAAAGACATGCACCTGGGGATAGGTTGATTGGCAACACTAAATTGGCCCTAGTGTGTGAATGTGGGTGTGAATGTTGTCTGTCTATCTGTGTTGGCCCTGTGACGAGGTGGTGACTTGTCCAGGGTGTACCCCGCCTTCCACCCGAATGCAGCTGAGATAGGCTCCAACACCCCCCGCGACCCCGAAAGGGACAAGCGGTAGAAAATGGATGGATGTTTTTGTCCCTCATAATGATTGTGAACTATAGGCAAAGTTCCAAAAAACTGCAGTTCCCCTTTAACTCATGTCTCATAATGTTGAAAAGGTTTAGAAGGTTGTAAACAGGTTTTATTATACTATAGTTATAAAAATATTTGATTTATACTGCATAATTCGTATTTCACGGAAATTATTTTACCACCGTCAGGCCCAATTACCAGCGATAAACGTGGGATTACTGCAGAGAATGAAATAAAATATAAAGTTTATTCAAAGTAATACAACAAAATATAGTATTTCAAGACTATTATAATTGGTTTTGCCTCAAAGTCTGAGAAATAAACCAATGCATATTCAATTGCAACTCTCAGTCAGTTAATAAAACAAAACTATTGTATTGTGAGTAAATTAATTCAAGCCAAGTCCAAACATGGTGACTATTTTGTTGAATAGCGTCTCTAATGACTCACAATGTTGTATCAATAAGACCTTGTGATGAATTGTAAGGAGGATGAATGAAGCTCCTGCAGCAATAAATCACAAACATTACGTTTGCTGCAAGCTTAATTATCTGTGCAACTGCTTTTTTCTCGCTCCTTTTTGTACTCCAAAAAAATTGAATGAAAGAAGGTTCAGTGCGTGAAGGAGGACAAAATCAGTGCGATTGTGAAAAATGACTGGACCACCATTCTTTCTGATATACTGCTGTTTAATAAGCACAGGCAGGGAGAGACAGCAAGCCTGCTTGAAGTCTATGATTGAGTTTTTTGTCCATTCTATTCCATGATAATGATGAAAATTACCAAACTTTCACAGATTAACACAGTTGCAGTGTGTATAGCAGTGGCGGGCCGTGCGTTTCCCACCTAGGCCTTCAGTGATGTCCGACTTCAATGATTACCTCTCAAAATACCATCATTTATGTCCCCACATGACCATTGCTGGAGAAATACTATACAGGAACACATTTACGCACTACTGGGCATTGTACAAAACAGGTTATTTTCTGGCGCATTTGAAAATCAATAAACCCGCATCATCAATTAAAACATATCTAATGTGGTACTGTCAAAATTAAAATTGTAAAAAACATTTTAAACGTGAAAAAATTAAAGAAATAAAATATCTGAACTCACATTTCATCGCCAGGACAGCTAAGCTCGCTTCCGGGGTTGGCCGACATGGTCTCACGATATGTAGTTTCTCTTTAAATATCCTTCTTGAAAATGGCCTAGCAAATATATGTGTTGTCTTGTCTAATCACAAAAGATGCAGACGAGGCGTGTTGGCTGAGTTCTTAAAATTTTCTCCATAGCGTGCTCATCAAAAACATCCCGCTGCCGGTAAATGGGTTATACTTGTATGGCGCTTTTCTACCTTCAAGGTACTCAAAGCGCTTTGACACTATTTCACCATTCACCCATTCATACACACACTGATGGCGGGAGCTGCCATGCAAGGCCCTAACCACAACCAATCAGGAGCAAGGGTGAAGTGTCCTGCTCAAGGACATGACAGACATGATGAGGTTGGTAGAAGGTGGGGATTGAACCAGGAACCCTCAGGTTGCTGGCACGGCCTCTCTCCCAACGGCGCCACGCCGTCCCCAGCCGGCATGTCTACATTAAACCTAAACAGGGCTACTGCGCATGCTCTTCACCAGGGGCGTCACTAGCTTTTAAGGACAGGGGTGGCTTAGCCCCCAGGAGATGCACAGGATGCGAGCGAACGTAGCGCACGAGCACAAAACTTCACAAACGGCTAACAAAGACTTAGAAATTAATAATTGTTATTATTATTATTTCAGTGGGTTTATTTTTAATCTGTGTTCAGTACAACAGCAAACATGGGTTTGCACAGTGACATTTTGTTTACAGCATCAACAAGAAACAATGACTTGCATGATCCTTCAAGATACACTGAAACACAATGAAAGTCACGGCATTAGCCTCTATGTTATTACTTCACAACATAGAGGCTAATGCCACCACTTTAGCTCACAATACATAATACATAAATATTTGTTCCCAAATATTTTGAAGTTGCACAGATTACATTTTGGGCACATATGTGACTAAAATGGTTGTAAATTCAAGCCCTGGAAATATTACTTGATTACTTGAATTAAAGTAATATCTGGATCGGGATAATTTGGCTTGTATATAATATATTTATATATATATATTATGGCAAGCCGTTAAGGAAATTAAATATATATGGAAGTCTGAATAGAAATGAGAAACTTTAATATATAATGTAAATAAGAAAGACTTAGAGTCTGTCTGCTGATCTGAAAAAGAGCCAAAGCTGTCAAAGAGCTGAGGGACCATCTTCAAAGTGCAGTGCTGAAAGAAATAATGCAAACAATAAAATGTAACTTTCAGGGCTTGAGATTAATGTAGTCCCGTCGTCCCGGGGACGGTAAAAAAAATGCACGGGACAAAATTAAATGCTCCCTGGGACGATGGCTTTTAACCATTTTTTTTCTTTTTTTTTTAATGTATTTATTCATTTTACATTTTATATTAAATGTCTTGGTTTTTCCACCCTCTGAAAATCCTATGAAATGTTTAACAAGCCATCCTATAATAATACAACAGCTATTAATGTAACAATACAATAAAACAAATATATTTAATGATGTTGTTTTCATTATTTCAACAATAGGCTAATGTATATTACTTTATATAGATTCTACAAGAAACACAACACTTAAAAACTAAATTATTTACAATTGCAGACACAAGGTTCTTGTTCTGCAGTGCTGTGTGCTAATGTGCTTCGTACACCTGCAGGACCGCAAGCAAGGTCGCAGAGAAAATGCGGACTGGATTTTGAGTGATGTGGGAATTTTCTTTTTGAACAAGTCCAAGGACCGCAAGCAAGGTCGCAGAGAAAATGGAGACTGGATTTTGAGTGATGTAGGCATTTTCTATATGAACAAGTGGAATGGATTGGATACCGACGCACTGAAGGGGCTCTCTACCTTACGCTACGAAGTGAGGGGAAACTGAGTGAATAATGACAGGTTATATGATTATTTATTTAAACTCATATTCGGGCCACTTTATAATGAATATGTCGGCATGTATTTGTAAAAAAAATTAAAAAAAAATGTTTTTTTTTTTTTTTTTTTTTTTAACACTAAATTATTTAGGGGGGCTTAAGAACACTTTAGGGGGGCTTGAGCCCCCCTAAAATAGGCCTAACAACGCCAATGCTCTTCACTACTGTGGCATGCTGAGTAATGGAGTTCTTATGTTACCTAGCTCATAACATCACAATATATATCTGCCTTAGGCCATCTCGAAGGCCTTACTGACAACAACGCCTGATCTGATTGGCTATCGCAACTGTCTGTCAACTGTATGTCCCCGTTCACTTACAGTGCACGGACGCCCGCATTGCTGAATCTGAAGGCCTCTGGCAGATTTTGTGCAGCATGGCAACATAAGCTACCTGAATTCTGATTGGATAAAAACTCAGCACTGGAAGGAACATAATATGACATCAAGAGAATATGAACACTTTAAGATATTTAGGGAAAGTAAATAAAAAAAATACTTTTATCTTTTATTATGATCATAATTTCTGGTTAATATAGGCCAGCAGAGAAGGCCTTGCTGGCCCCGACGGCATACCACTGGTGTATAGTATACACTTTTGACAACCAAAATACATTTATAAAAAACCAAATATGTTTCAAAGCATGACTGACAACGGTTGACTAAAATGGAGTTAGGAGAAACACCCCTCCGCCTTTAAAGTAACTTGGTACGTTCCACAGAGTCCTCATTAACCTACGAGTTTGGCCTCTTCTGATTGGTCAGCAAAACCAGGAAGTGCTGCAATCAAGCAGCCACAGGTAAATTGATCGACGCTGTGAAGAAAGGGCGATACATATCATTTTTAAAGCATGTTGTCTACTCTACATAGATATACTCAAGAGTTAGCTGTTTTTTGAACATTATTGTGTTCAATGATAAGTTGGTATGTTATGACTGTTAAGATTGCTAATAGGCTATGCTACTTTTCATGCCAGCTAACTGCTAATGCTAGACCTACTGTATCACAAGAATTGATGGCCATTTTCGCCCCCCAAAAAACACATTTTAACAGTTGGATGTGTCTCTGTATCAGCCAAGAAAGTTGGAAACCCTTCAGAAACCCACATCAGGAGAACTTGGCTGGACCTGGACCTGGATGTTGGCCATTTTTCAAGGTCATGGCAAAACTGGTAGGTACTGTATAAAGTACAAGTATTGTACATACAGTGTCGGGATGTGACTATTACATATCCACGTAGACGGTATACAACATACCAATATACATGATAGACATTTGGCAGACGATAGCGCTTTTAATACTATACTAATGTTGAACACTATTTATACAAATAACATCGTTATATCGTGATAATGCTTGTTGATTAGGGCTGGGCGATATGGACGAAAAAGTATATCTCGATATATTTTTACTTAAACTCGTTATTCTATATATATCTTGATATGTTTTCCGGTGAAGGTATACATATAAAGATATTCATTTTTGAGCGAGATTCACTGAAATTGAACTGAATGACAATTGTACTGTAAACAGTCAGTGGCACTTTTATTAACCCAGTTAGTCAAGATGGGTATTAACAGCACAGAAAATTAACTGTTTAAGTAGCGCAGAATTACATAACTGAAATAAAATAGAAACATATTCTTTCTACATAAAATAAATAACATAGCTTTGCAAATAATACAAAATGTATCAAACTCAGATAAAAAATACATTTGCAGGCAGGCACTTTTTAATTCCCAGTCGACGATGTGATGGACTGTCACACATGTACGGTTCTGGTCAGCGCCAAGTAAATGACTTGACTTAATTGTGCGGCTATGATCTTCCTCACTTCAGCATACATTTTTGGCAGCATTTCTCGTGCGATATATGCCTGGCTTTGCAACTCGAGAACAGTTTTGATTTGGGCTTACATGGTAAACAACTCAAAAGAATGTTTTATCAAGGCCACAAAATGTGGCCAAGTAAACGCATTGTGGGTTTCCTGGATGTGTTGTACATCTTTAAAAGAAAAATCTAAGGAAGAGAATCCCTCTGCCATCTTCCACTAGTTTTTTTATATATACAGTATTAATCGCCCACTTGAAAATTCCCTCTTCTCTTCTACAACTCTCTCGTCGTCGTTTGGGATGTCTGTTGTGATTTTACTTCCTGGTTTCATGACCCGCCCTATCTTGCCTCTTATTGGCCTAATCTCAACCAATCGTGACTCATCATATTAAACAACCAACCAATCATGGATGTTCTTATAGGTGCAAGCACGTCTTGGAAGGAGGAAGGGTAGGGGTTTAGTAGCCCATGGAGGGGAGAGGGGGAGAACAAGGAACACTACAAATTTGGTCATTTTAACGTGAAATAAATTATATCGATATTACAATATTTTCTTACTTCATATCATGTTTAAAAATAAGCCAATTTGGCAGCGGCAAGCGATTCACAGCGCTGTTGCATTCTTGCTGGCGGCTAAGGTGCCTCCACTGTGCAAAGCCACTTTCAATGGTGCTTTCCAAAAATGTGAGACACCAGTGATTTTCTTTACTATCCAATACCAAGTGAAAGTCGGGCTGATAATGGCGATACCGATTTCGGCAAATATACCTATTGAGTCAGGTAAAATTTAAAAAGTACTGTATTTCAAAAGTAGTTGCTCTTGGGGAATCAAAGTCACAGGGCGAAACAAATGATGGTGTTATTCTGTACTGAATGTGTTATCTTATTTATATTGCACCTCGTTCGGCCTGCGCGATATACTGGTATAGTTAAAATCAGTAATTTTAGAAAACTGTATATATTTGAGACAATACCGCCATATTTGATGTGCCTTTTTTACGGCTGTTTGCTCTTTGCGCCTGACGGCCAACGCACACAGCATCCTCTTTGGTTCACCCCCTCCCCTTGCGTGTTTACGGAAGCTCCTCTCTGATTCACAATAACGCAAAATGACACGCTGTGCATCAACCCTTTAAAAAAGTATGGCGTGCGGTTTTGACTTCTCAACTCCAGAGGGTGATATAGTGCTTTGGACAGCGACTGCATTTGGCTATTGGTGAGAGACTACAGCTTTATTTACACATACACCAATTTGCTTGAGAACCTATATCTCTCCACCATCTCTTTATGTTGTTCACTTCTCTTAGCGACTTAGCACAGACGCCACCGATCAAATATTTAACTACAACTCGGTTTAAAAGTGCCTCTACCGGTAGCCCGTGCGGACTAAGATACTGTAGTGTAGCTGAAAAGTAGTTTTAAACTGAACAGCCAGGGGCTTACACTGCAGCGACCAAGTAAAAGCTCAATCTATCCTGCGCACTAGCGTGAGGCTATAAACCTAACATTCATAGACAAAATTAACAAAAATTGCTTTGACATAGTAAAGACCAACTCAAAAATAAACAACACATTACGTTACTAGTTATATAAAAAATTATCTGAGTGCTCTCAACACTGATTATCTAGTCAAAACACTGAGGTAATCTTAAGCAAGTTAAATGTTTTTTTAATATACCGGTATATATCAGATAATGGAATTCAAACTAAAAATATCGTGGTAACAGTTTTGGTTAATACTATGTAAGTAGTGTCTCCAAATAGCCTACATTAAAAGTATACATACACTATCTGTTTTAGAATACTACATGACTTATTTTAATTGCCAATCATTTTCTTAAAAGGGACCTTTTATGCAAAACTACCTTTTTTACATCTTGTTACCTGTTTTTGTGTGTTTGGGATCTGCATGATTCCCCAAAATTTGAAATCAAACCATGGAGGCATTGTGGGGATATTTATAAAACAATCTTGCCTTCTTTCATACTTCCTCCTAACGAGTCGTTTGGAATTTGACTTAATTTTGCGCTTTTCCTAATTGTGATATTAGTGGATATCTGCATATATGGTATAAAATTACCCAAAGTGCTTTGCGAGAGTCCGCCATGGTAGTCGGACGCTGTAGTTAATAAGCTCCTTCTTTGTCTGTATCTTCTTGTTATGGCTCGTACATCCACATGCATACTCCGCTGTTGCCATTTCTAATACAAATTAGCGTATAATGTGACTCTCTATGGAAGCGCTAAAAATGACAACATCGATGACAGAGAAAGGTCGCAGTCAAAGTGGAGGCTCGTAAATAAGACTACCCAGAAAACGGCGCGTCCTTAAGAGACAGTCAGCTTGAAGATTGTCTGGATAACATAATCTATGCAAAATGTTGACCAAAGAACCAGCAATAAATGTTATTTAGTCCACAAGGAAGTGTTTTAAATGTAGAAAAAGAATCATAATATGACACCTTTCAATAAACAAATGACAGACTGAATGACTGAGCACAGCACAGTGTGCAGCTACGCTTGTGCATTTCATACTTGCCTAGGCGAAGAAAAAGTAGTTTCCACCAATCGCGTTTCATTTAGACAAGATTACAATGATTTACTTACCGGTACTTTACACGGTGTTCCTGTTGATAATATACATTATGTCAAATAACTCAAGTATCGATATTTTGATTTGAGACTCGATATTACAGCATAAAGAGCTGGTATCGGCAGTATTGATATTTCAGCATCAATCCGCACAATACTACCATCTGTGGAGGACAGAGTAAAACAACTTGCACTGAGCCTAGTCTATAAAATCCGCTACACCTCCCTGATACCGAAGGACATGTCAAACTACTTCCTTAACGTAAATGACCGCCATAACCACAACACCAGGGGGAGTTTCACTAACCACGTTAAACCCAGATTCCGATCTAACAAAGGTCTTAACTCATTCTCCTTCTATGCCACATCAATATGGAATGCACTCCCAACAGGTGTAAAAGAAAGGGCATCTCTATCCTCTTTCAAAACCGCACTAAAAGAACACCTCCAGGCAACTTCAACCCTAAACTAACACCCTCCCCCTTCCACATCCCACCTCCCCGGATTGTAAATAATCAAATGTAAATAATCAAATGTAGATACTTATTCTTTTGCTTTCTGATCTCTCTCTCTCACTATGTCCACTACTTGCTGTACATATCCTACCAAGTCAGTCCTACACTGTTTCAAAGTCCATTTCTCTGATGATGCAATTGTTGATGACTGAAGTGTTGATATCAACCAAACCTAACCCCCCCCCCTCCACATCCCACACCCCGGATTGTAAATAATGTAAATATTTCAATGTATATACTCTGATGATTATCTTGTGTGATGACTGTATTATGATGATAGTATATACAGTATATACGGTAATATATATCTGTATCATGAATCAACTTAAGTGGACTCCGACTTAAACAAGTTGAAAAACTTATTCGGGTGTTACCATTTAGTGGTCAATTGTACGGAATATGTACTGTATTGTGCAATCTACTAATAAAAGTTTCAATCAATCAATGTACTGGGAAGTTAGCATTTCAGAGTTCCTAGTCGAAAGTTTCAACTGGAACGCCCCTCGAAGTCTGATTTCCTACTTGCAAAATGAAAGCATTGGCTTCAAAGATGGCTGCTTTGTATAAGATGATAGTAAGATGACAAAAAAGCTCAACAGAAATGAAAGATGGTCGGCAGGATGTCGAAAGTAGACTGTTTCTATTGCAAACAATCGATCCGACATCCAAACATGTCAAAACACTTTCTCAAACCAATCACACACTTTTCTGTCAGAAAAATATAAGTGCTATATATATGCTATACATCCAGTTTAACTACGTTTGGCGTCATTCTTCGATTCGAGTGGCATTTAAAAAAAAAAAGTTTTATACTCTATCCAGATTCGGAACCGACCACAAGAATTATCCACATTTTCAATGGAGCTTAGGCAGTTTGAGTTGTTGATTCTGCCGACAAAATCTGAACCACGTCCCGGACCAGTCACGTGGTAGAAGCGGGCAACGAGATACGCGGTTCCCATCACTAGAAAATACGTCATTGTGTCTTGTAGCCGTGTTAGCATTTAAACTAACTAACGAGCTTGCGCCAGTTCGAGTTTCCTGTAAATGAGCAATGTCACCGATTCATGAGTTTATCGAAGTAGTGTAATCAGTCACTGTTTTACGATAATTCTAATTTAAAATGATAATATTCATTTTATGGCTGTTTATCATTATACTGTTTATCGTTACATCCCTAACAGAGTGTATGCTAATTTTATGGTGATGACAGACTGAATGGTGGCTTTTTTACCAGGACACAGGCAGGGAAATAAAGGCAACCAAAGCAGTGAAAGGTAGGAAGTGAAACACTGACTGAATGTAAGAGAGAAAACCATTAAAAGAGAAAACCCACTAATGCTCTTGTCAATGGTCATCACGCAGATGTTCTGCTGCCCTTAAGAGGCTCGATATTGCAGGATTCATGCAGATCCTCTCACATAGGAGTGCACTTTTATGTGAATGAATGCATTTTCTCCAAATTCCCCCCTTTCCTGCTTCTCATCCCTTCTCTCTTTGATGGCCTCCAAGCATTAAGTAATCATCAGAGAAGCTTTCAGACACTTCCAGCACTATACTATAAATGTACGCTTCATTCACTAACGGTGTTACAAAAAAGATCAGTTAGAATAATACACAATGTTGGATAAAGAGAACATACAAACCCTTTATTTATTGATTTAAAAATATTGAAATTCAATGACAGCTACAATTATGTTAAAAGCAAACTGTAAAAAAGCAAGAATGTACTACAATTCTTCTCAACAAAGGAGGATAAATTTAACCTTAGAGAAAAATCTAAATTAAAACTTTTGTATGCGCTTACAACACTTAAAGCATTTAGCATATCAGTATGTGGAATTAATTTATGGAATGCATTAAACAAATAAATTAAACAAAGAACTAATTTGATCCCGTTTAAGAAACTGCTCAAACTACAAAGAAGAAGAAGAATTACAATAAATATATAGAACACTTAAAAATAAAAAAAATAAAAAGATAATCTTATCAGGTCAGTGGTGTCCAAACTATGGCGCACCGGACAAGTGCGGCAAGACATTACAATTTTAACAAAGAGGTTGGTTTGCGTTGTATTTTTGCCAAAAAATGTTCTTTTACGAAGTACATTGGTAAGATATTGGAAAGATTTTACTGCCCTTGTGTGGAGGTCAATGGAATTATTAGTTAACAACCACATGTCTATATTAAAATAAAAATATAAGCACAGCATCTAGTTGTATAACCCAATCCAAACAACTTTTGCCACTCATGGTATAAACTAACTGTAACCAACTAATAAAGTCAACACACGGTCGCACAAAACCCACATCCTGCTCATTGAACTTTGTGAACATTGTAAAACAAGTATATATAATTTAAAATTACACACATATGAATCCTTTTTAGTGCATTGTGGGTAATATATGAAAAACATCCTCTCCACACTTCATGTTTGGCGGATTTTAGTTGATTGATATTTCTGATTGATTACTAAACTTTAAGGAAGTCGTCAGGAAAGTAAACAAGGTAGGAGTCGAACATTAACATACTCTTAATATTCAACGGTTTATCGTTTATACTTCATATTGCATAATCATTACGGTTTGATGTGGGGGCTAGGTGGTTGTATAAGTTGAAATAGTTCAGTCCTTCTCAAATAGTGGGGCGGGCCCCCCTGTGACCTCGGGGAACATCCTTTTTTTCCCGTACCAGAGTATGATGAAGTGTATGTCGCGCTTGGCTTCACAGTAACCACAGTGGGAGACTGGGAAAGGCTGGTGTGTTGTTTCCTTTAATGTTAATAAGCTTACAATGTTATAAAAAAATTATAGCAATATATTATACAATTTATAGTCACGGGGGAGAGTTGGGGAGGGGGCGCGGAATATTTTCTTCTTCCTTAGGGGGGCGTAACAGAAAATAATTGAGAAGCACTGATGTAGTTGAAGTTATGTGTTATTTAGTCTGTTATAGCTTGCATCTTTAATCAATGCAAACTGAAGTTTTAAGTTGCTACAAAAGATTGTTGTTACGTCACATGTATTGGCGATTACCCTCAAAAATATGGCTTTACTGCAGTTTGTACTATATTTTTACATGTCTGGCAAACTTCCCTCGTTACTTTGGTATGAAATTAATATGCAGATCTAAAGCATTGCCATCGAGACCGTTCCGTGACATTCAGAGAACTTATTATGTAATGTTTCAGGAACCGACAAAATGCTTGCCATTTGCACCAATATGGTACCAAAAAGCAACCTAAAGGCACCCATTAGGTAAAGTTATTTGCCTAAAAGGCTAATCACAACGTTCTGGGAACCAAAAAGGGTTAGCTGGGTTAGGTGTACAAACGTGTGTAAACGTGATCACAGATCACTCTGAGACGGCACACATCGTTGTAATAAATAATAATTTTAAAAAAACTGTAGTGATTTTGATATAAAATTTATTTACATGCTTATTTAATGACATAACACACACACACATACATACATACATACATACACACACACACACACACACACACACACACACACACACACACACACACACACACACTGCAGAACTGTATACATTTATATACACTGTGTGTGTCTGTGTGTATGTATCATATGTGTATATAATATATTAATATGTATATATGTACACATATTTATGTATAGGGCTAGGCTATATACACTACCGTTCAAAAGTTTGGGGTCACATTGAAATGTCCTTATTTTTGAAGGAAAAGCACTGTACTTTTCAATGAAGATAACTTTAAACTCCTAACTATACCAATACACATGTTGCCCGACCTCTTAAAAGGGGAGGGGGTGTCGCACTAATATACAATGAAAACTATAATCTTACACCTAACCTAAATAATAAATATAACTCGTTTGAGGTGCTCACTTTGAGGTTTGTCACACCGCTGCCTCTCCACCTGGCTGTTATCTACCGCCCCCCTGGGCCCTATTCGGACTTCATCAGTGAATTCTCAGAGTTTGTTGCTGATCTAGTGACGCACGCCGACAATATAATCATAATGGGGGACTTTAATATACATATGAATACCCCATCGGACTCTCCATGCGTGGCGCTCCAGACTATAATTGATAGCTGTGGTCTTACACAAATAATAAATGAACCCACGCATCGCAACGGTAATACGATAGATCTAGTGCTTGTCAGGGGTGTCACCACCTCTAAAGTTACGATACTCCCGTACACTAAAGTAATGTCCGATCATTGCCTTATAAAATTCGAAGTTCTGACTCATTGTCAACAAACTAATAATAATAATAATAACTACTATAGCAGCCGCAACATTAATGCTGCCACAACGACGACTCTTACTGACCTACTGCCTTCGGTAATGGCACCATTCCCAAAGTATGTGGGCTCTATTGATAACCTCACTAACAACTTTAATGACGCCCTGCGCGACACCATTGATAGTGTAGCACCGCTAAAGCTAAAAAGGGCCCCTAAAAGGCGTACCCCATGGTTTACAGAAGAAACTAAAGCCCAGAAATGATCATGTAGAAAGCTGGAACGCAAATGGCGTGCGACTAAACTTGAGGTTTTCCATCAAGCATGGTGTGATAGTTTAATAACTTATAAACGCATGCTTACCTCAGCTAAAGCTAAATATTACTCAAATGTCATCCACCTCAACAAAAATGATCCTAAATTTCTGTTTAGTACAGTAGCATCGCTAACCCAACAAGGGACTCCTCCCAGTAGCTCCACCCACTCAGCAGATGACTTTATGAATTTCTTTTATAAGAAAATTGAAGTCATTAGAAAAGAGATTAAAGACAATGCATCTCAGCTACAACTGGGTTCTATTAACACAAATACGACTGTATATACGACGGATACCGCCCTCCAAAATAGTTTCTCTCTCTTTGATGAAATAACATTGGAGGAATTGTCAAAATGTGTAAATGGGACAAAACAAACAACATGTTTACTTGACCCAATTCCTGGGAAACTTATCAAGGAGCTTTTTGTATTATTAGGTCCATCAGTGTTAAATATTATAAACTTATCACTTTCCTCTGGCACTGTTCCCCTAGCATTCAAAAAAGCGGTTATTCATCCTCTACTCAAAAGACCTAACCTCGATCCTGATCTCCTGGTAAACTACCAGCCGGTGTCCCACCTTCCGTTTATCTCGAAAATCCTCGAAAAAATTGTAGCACAGCAGCTAAATGAACACTTAGCGTCTAACAATCTCTGTGAACCTTTTCAATCCGGTTTCAGGGCAAATCACTCTACGGAGACAGCCCTCGCAAAAATGACTAATGATCTATTGCTAACGATGGATTCTGATGCTTCATCTATGTTGCTGCTTCTTGATCTTAGCGCCGCTTTCGATACTGTTGATCATAATATTTTATTAGAGTGTATCAAAACGCGTATTGGGATGACAGACTTAGCCTTGTCTTGGTTTAACTCTTATCTTACTGACAGGATGCAGTGTGTCTCCCATAACAATGTGACCTCGGACTATGTTAAGGTAACGTGCGGAGTTCCCCAGGGTTCGGTTCTTGGCCCTGCACTCTTTAGTATTTACATGCTGCCGCTAGGTGACATCATACGCAAATACGATGTTAGCTTTCACTGTTATGCTGATGACACCCAACTCTACATGCCCCTAAAGCTGACCAACACGCCGGATTGTAGTCAGCTGGAGGCGTGTCTTAATGAAATTAAACAATGGATGTCCGCTAACTTTTTGCAACTCAACGCTAAGAAAACGGAAATGCTGATTATCGGTCCTGCTCAACACCGACATCTATTTAATAATACCACCTTAACATTTGACAACCAAACAATTACACAAGGCGACTCGGTAAAGAATCTGGGTATTATCTTCGACCCAACTCTCTCGTTTGAGTCACACATTAAGAGTGTTACTAAAACGGCCTTCTTTCATCTCCGTCATATCGCTAAAATTCGTTCCATTTTGTCCACAAGCGATGCTGAGATCATTACCATGCGTTCGTTACATCTCGTCTCGATTACTGTAACGTTTTGTTTTCGGGCCTCCCTATGTCTAGCATTAAAAGATTACAGATGGTACAAAATGCGGCTGCTAGACTTTTGACAAAAACAAGAAAGTTTGATCATATTACGCCTATACTGGCTCACCTGCACTGGCTTCCTGTGCACCTAAGATGCGACTTTAAGGTTTTACTACTTGCGTATAAAATACTACACGGTCAAGCTCCTGCCTATCTTGACGATTGTATTGTACCATATGTCCCGGCAAGAAATCTGCGTTCTAAGAACTCCGGCTTATTAGTGATTCCCAGAGCCCAAAAAAAGTATTTTCTACTCTGCTCCCAACCCGGGGTGGACCGCTAGCCTGTCCATCTCTACGCTGCTGACCCGTCTCCGCTCGGGATGGTTCCTGCTGGCCCCACCATGGACTGGACTTTCGCTGATGTGTTGGACTTTCACAATATTATGTCAGACCCACTCGACATCCATTGCTTTCGGTCTCCCCTAGAGGGGGGGGGGGGGGGGGGGTACCCACATATGCGGTCCTCTCCAAGGTTTCTCATAGTCATTCACATTGACGTCCCACTGGGGTGAGTTTTCCTTGCCCGTATGTGGGCTCTGTACCGAGGATGTCGTTGTGGCTTGTACATCCCTTTGAGACACTTGTGATTTAGGGCTATATAAATAAACATTGATTGATTGATTGATTGATTGAAACTAGTCTTAACTTTAAAGAAATACACTCTATACATTGCTAATGTGGTAAATGACTATTCTAGCTGCAAATGTCTGTTTTTTGGTGCAATATCTACATAGGTGTATAGAGGCCTAGTTCCAGCAACTATCACTCCAGTGTTCTAATGGTACAATGTTTGCTCATTGGCTCAGAAGGCTAATTGATGATTAGAAAACCCTTGTGCAATCATGTTCACACATCTGAAAACAGTTTAGCTCGTTACAGAAGCTACAAAACCGACCTTCCTTTGAGCAGATTGAGTTTCTGGAACATCACATTTGTGGGGTCAATTAAACGTTCAAAATGGCCAGAAAAAGATAACTTTCATCTGAAACTCGACAGTCTATTCTTGTACTTAGAAATGAAGGCTATTCCACAAAATTGTTTGGGTGACCCCAAACTTTTGAACTGTAGTGTATATATATATGTATGTGTGTATATTAGGGTTGTACGGTATACCGGTATTAGTATAGTACCGCGATACTAATGAATCATTTTCGGTACGATACTGTCTCTGAAACGTACCGGTCCCGCACCCTCCGCGTCGAAGTCATGTGGTGACATTGCTGGTTTACCAGCAGAGGAGCATGTTAGGCGGCACACAATCACGGAGTACTTACAAGTATACACAGTGTGTAGACAGAAAAGGGAGAACGGACGCATTTTGCCTTAAAAACTAACGATAAAGGTGACCTTATAACACTGAAACGCCCTCAGAAAGATCTTTCTGTGTGGAGTTTGCATGTTCTCCCCGTGACTGTGTGGGTTCCCTCCGGGTACTCCGGCTTCCTCCCACCTCCAAAGACATGCATCCGGAGATAGGTTGATTGGCAACACTAAATTGGCCCTAGTGTGTGAATATGAGTGTGAATGTTGTCTGTCTGTCTGTGTTGGCGACAGGTCCAGGATGTACCCCACCCATACTTGCCAACCTTGAGACCTCCAATATCGGGAGGTTGGGGCGTGGTTAAGAGGAGAGTATATTTACAGCTAGAATTCACCAACTCAAGTATTTCATATATATATATATATATATATATATATATATATATATATATATATATATATATATATATATATATATATATATATATATATATATATATATATATATATATATATATATATATATATATATATATATATATATATAAATACTTGACTTTCAGTGAATTCTAGCTATATATATATATATATATATATATATATATATATATATATATATATATATATATATATATATATATTTATTTTATTATATACACAAATAAAACAAATACTTGAATTTTAGTGTTCATTTATTTACACATATACACACACAACACTCATCTACTCATTGTTGTACTTGAAAGTACAATGCTTTGTTAAGGGTTGAATTGTCCATCCTCTTTCTATTCTCTGTCACTATTTTTCTAACCATGCTGAACACTCTCTCTGATGATGCATTGCTGTGTGGCACGCACAAAAGTGCTTTCATCAAATGCACGAGAGTGTGGAATCTTCCATCTCTCCCTAGCATGGCCCAAAACCGGTCAATCCTTGCTTCCTGGGGAAGATCTTCCCTGGCAAGCAATTGGTTCTCCAGTACTTGTACCCGGAGGCTGGTCAGGTCCAATCGCAGCTGCGGCAGACTTTTTTTTGGGGGGGCGTGGCCTACAGCTCCGGCTGAATACCGGGAGTTTGTGGGGAGAAAATCTCTGTTGGGAGGTTGTCGGGAGAGGCGCTGAATATCGGGATTCTCCCGCTAAAAACGGGAGGGTTGGCAAGTATGACCCCACCTACCGCCAGAATGCAGCTGAGATAGGCTACAGCACCCCCTGCTACCCTGAAAGGGACAAGCGGTAGAAAATGGATGGATGGATGTTCTGTAAAAATAGAGAACAAACAAATGGGATAAAACTTCTATGATACGAAAAGGGGTAGGATTAAATAAGGTCTGGTTCTTCCGACTCCTTTTCGGACGTGCTGTAATGAAACAACTGGAAATATGTGATGTATCACATTGTAATTGTATTGTATGCATGTTTGAAATAAATTGAAACTGACAAAAGTTGTTTGGCATTGTTTTACATGAAAAACCTCAAAACCCTGAAAATAAACTACTGAATAGAAATACAAACAAATAATGTAATGAATTTTAATGAAAATACTTCAAGGTGAGGGTTTTTCTTTGCAATATTTAGGTGGGATTAAAAAAGATTAATTTAATAATTAATTATATAATTGATCAATCGCTCGTTTTTCAATCCCTAAACAGATACATATATTATAATTAAGGCTGTCAAACGATTAAAATATTATTTGTGATTAATTGCATTTTGTCCACTGTTAACTGATAATTAATCAGGATTAATTACAGATTTTTTTTTAAGTCAACACAAGATTTGACAATTAGATTGGATTTTATGCAAATGTTTGTTTATTAAACATTATGCTTTTGTAAACAGCTAGCCACCCATCCATCCATCCATTTTCTACCGCTTCTCTCTCTCGGGGTCGCCGGGGCTGCTGGAGCCTATCCCAGCTGCACTCGGGCGGAAGGCAGGGTACACCCTGGACAATCCGCCACCTCATTGCAAGGCCAACCTAGTTAGACAGACAACATTCACACTCAAATTCACACACTAGGGCCCTTTTAGTGTTGCCAATCAGCCTATCCCCAGATGCATGTCTTGCTCAACACAAAATGGACACAAACACTCTTTTACACACACACACACACACACACACACACACACACACACACACACACACACACACACACACACACACACACACACACACACACACACACACACACACACACACACACACACACACACACACGCGCACACACACACGCACACACACACACACACACAAGGTGCCTCCTCATTCTTCATGACTGGCAACTCCTTGTAACCCACAATATTGATTGGTCACATATTTTGGGTTGTTGCCACCTATTTGGCAATTGCTGTGGAAAGTTTTTTGGTTGCAATTGTCAATTATGGAATTTCCGTCTGGGTTTGCATCTGTCCGTGAAAAAGGTGTTCTGTGCATTGGTGGGTTGCTAGTTCCGGGCAGTTGGCATTTAGGAAAAAACTTGCTCCGGTGATGACTCGGCTCGCGGAGGTGGGTGCAGATTTTTTGTTGTTGTTGTTGTTGCGAAACACTTTTAGTGTGTGCACAGTCTGCCGACGGTCACACAGTCGCGCGTCATAAAAAAATTGTGTCGTTAAAGGAAATTAGTGTCAACTCAATATTATTGCGTTAGCTTTAACAATCCTAATTATAACATTTATTTGACATTAAAAGATACAAGATACCTAATTTGTCATTGCATTACAAGCCGTCTAGCGCATGCAGCAATGAAGTATTTGCCCAAGTGATATACACTGCACACTATTGGTCTATGGTGGACCTATTACGGAGGTTCTCTGTCCTGGTAGCTCTGCAGGTTTTCTTTGTGGGAACATTTGTATTTATTTGACTCCCTATGCTGTCGTCCAAACGTTTTGTGCCTTCTAACTCCTGATTTCCACAGGAAGCGTCATGGCAGTGGTGCATAATTGCTGCGGAACGGCAGTACCATCTCATTGGGATGTTTAAAAGTGTAAAATAAGATCCACATTGAGGTCGGACTATTTTATTTTCAAAGTAAACCAAATAACTATTTTGTGTTTGTGCATGATTTCCTGTCCAACACAAGCAGATTTGAGCTAAACTGATCCGCCATGTGGCGGCGACTAGCAAAAATAGAAGCTCTGCAAATATGTGGTGCATGGATCCGGAATGGCAAAGCAATGACGGTGCCATACCGCAGGCAGTGGAAACTAATATTATCATCTTCGTCTTTTAGCAAAGGTAAAACCGTTTTTATCTTTTAACCTTTTTGAACAAGTCGTGCTGCTTTTATTTCAAGTCGCCTGGACTACTGCAAAGCACTTTATGCTGGCATTAACCAAAAAGCTCTCTCTCGGTTGCAGTTAGTCCAGAACGTGGCAGCACGACTTTTAACAGGGGCCAGGAAACGCCAGCATATAACCCCAATTCTTGAGAGTTTGCACTGGCTCCCTGTTCATTTTAGAATTGATTTTAAAACCTTGATGTTTGTTTTTAAAGCTTTACATGGACTGGCACCTCATTGTATCTCAGACCTCATCCAAATTTACACTCCTGCTCGCGCTCTTAGGTCCGAGAGCCAGCTCCAGCTCGTGGTGCCCAAGACCAGACTTAAAACCAGGGGAGACAGGGCCTTCTCTGTGGTCGGCCCTAAGCTCTGGAACACTCTGCCCCTCCATGTTCGAACTGCTCCCACAGTGGAGTGTTTTAAGTCTCATCTTAAGACCCACTTTTATTCTCTGGCTTTTAACACTATGTGAGTTGTGTGTTCCTCTGTTGTCCTCTTTTGTCCTCTGTGTTTTTAACATTTGGATTTCTTTTTACTGTTTTAATTGGTTTTACTCTTTAAAATGGTTTTTAATCATATTTATTTTATATTGTTTTTACATTTGTTTTATATGTATTTATTTTTTGTTTTGATTCAGTCATTGGTGGAGCTAAGGATAATATTTGAATATTGTTTTTAATATTGTTGTGCAGCACTTTGGAAACATATTGTTGTTTAATTGTGCTACGTAAATAAAGTGGATTGGATTGGATAATACATTGACTTGAATAAAAACGGAAAGAGTCCGCTGCTGTGGCGATGACGCCCTGCAGCCGCAACTCTTCCTGTGGAAATGAGGGGTAAGTATTCTGGCACAGAACCTAAGCCCCAGAAGAAGCTGCTTATCATTGGTGAAAAGGTGCTCCTCATTTCTTTGCAAAAAGAAGATAACTTAGCTACGAGCTACTATCTACCGTTGCAAGATCAATTAACCTTTGGTTCGCTGCATAAAGAAGAAGGAAAATAATAAAAGGACGACAGCAACAGTATCTATTAAAAAGACTGCAGCAACAACGCTGCATAACTTTGTTCCTCAGTCAGGAGAGTGCATCATCATTATCATGCAGCTGATTCTTTGAGTCATCATTCGTGTACATGCAACCAACCTCAAAACTGCAGACCACATGTGACCACACCAGCCTACGACCTCCACCTCTAGCATCTTTACCCCCAAGATTGTCTTGGACCCGCTACTCGGATAGCTGTTGCAATAATCAGGGATCAGCGAATCAGGGAAGATCATCTATAGGCTGTTCTTTGTCGTAATTGACTTGAGTGGGCAAATGCTGACATTTGATGGCGTCTGGCACTTTGGAGAGGTGTTCTCTTCACAGATGAATCCCAGTTTTCACTGCTCCGGGCAGATGGCAGACAGACTGGATGGCATCGTGTGGGTGAGCCGTTTGCTGATGTCAATCTTGTGGCCAATGGTGCCAGTGGGACAATGGTGTGGGCAACGAGGGTATGTCATGGACAACGAGCACAGGTGCATTCTATTGATAACATCTTGAATGCACAGAGATACCGCGACAAGATTGTCATGCCGTTCATCCACGACCATCACGTCGTGTTGCAGCATGATAATGCACGGCCCCGTGTTGCGGAGATCTCTACACAATTCCTACAATCTGGAAGCATCTCAGTTCTTGTCGGCCGGCATACCCACCAGACATGTCACCTATTGAACATGTGTGGGTTGCTCTGGATCAGCATATATGATATCATGTTTTAATTCGTGCCAGCTTCGAGCAACTGCGTTTAAGCCATTGAAGAAAACCCCTCCAATACTGTAAAATTAGATTTTAGACTGGCCTTCTACATGGCCAACCTAAGGTACACCTGTGCAATGACTGATTGATTGATTGATTGAGACTTTTATTAGTAGATTGCACAGTACAGTACATATTCCGTACAATTGACCACTAAATGGTAACACCCGAATACGTTTTTCAACTTGTTTAAGTTAATCAATTCATGGTAATTCATGACCATGCTGTCTAAACAGCATATTGATATGCCACACATGTGAGGTGCATGCATGATCTCCACAAAGGAGAAGTGCTCACTAACAAAGATTTTGACAGATTTGTGAACAATGTTTGAAAGAACAAGGCCTTTTGTGTACATAGAAATCATTTTAGGATCACTGAGTTCCGTTTATGAAAAATGGGGGCCAAAGTATTGTTTATATTTTTGCTCAATGTAAGGCAAAATACAAAAAAATACAAGGGCTGTCAAAGTTAACGAGTTACCGCATGTGATTAATTACCAAAAAATGCGCAATAAACATGTAAAAATGCTGATTAATAATACAATTTATTCTGACTGTTTTACCTTAACCACAAATGGTTACCTAAAAGGCAGCGCATGTTATACAATCAGTGATCAGGTCAATGCATACGTCAGACTCCTGCTGGTGTGCTTAGCAGCACATTTTGCTTCATCAGGAGTTTGTATTTGCTGTATTGCAGAATTGTTCAAAATGTGCACTTACGTTACTAACTTTTGAGCAAATAAATCAAGTAAAACATTTAAAGGGGCCCTATAATGCAAAACCAACTTTTTTTTAACCTAATTGTACCTGCTTATTTGTATTTGAACTCTGCATAAGTCCCGAAAATTTGAAATCAAACCGTGAAGGCCTTGCAGAGATATTTCTAAAACAATCTTGCCTTTCTTCATACTTCTTCCTAATGGTCAGTTTGGAATTTGCCCAACATTTATCCAATCATCCTTGCGTGACTCAGCCAATTTAAATTTATGTAAAACCGGCTGTGCGACATCATGTCGACAATGAAACCCAATGAAGGAAAATGCTCTGTTTACTTTAACCAGCCAAGTCACTACACTAACTTTCAGCCTTATATAACGTAAAAAGGCACTTAATTTAAATTTTTATGATGCATGGCAATGTACCATCCACTGTAAGGAAGTGTGATTAGCCCTGCTTCAACCACAGACCTTCACAAGAATATGGATTTTTTGGGGGGGAAAAAATACTTTTAATAGCAGGTTCGGTGACTACTATTTATGGTAATGGAGGAGGCAATGAAACTGTAAGTAATAACACTAAGTTAGAAATGTGTGAATAATACGTTGGCAATGCTAGCTCAATTTGTTGTGTAGCAATCTTAGCCTTCTAATGTGAGACAATAGCAATAGACAATAGCATCACCGTGCTCCGGCAAAATAAAGAATGATATTCATAAAAAATACTTTTAATTGTGTCAGTGTCTACTGTCTTTGGCAATGGACCAATAAGTATTATAATCCGTTATTACCTCACAAACGATTATGTAGCCCGTAGCATAGCTAACTGTATTAGCCCGCTCAGGCCTCTATTGTTTACAAGGGTTTGAACCAGCAGTGCAGTAAATGTATTTACATGATATAGAATAGAAAAGCATTTTATTGTCAATATACACAAGCATACGTCCAGGATCTAGCACTGAAGAGATAATGACTCGGTAGATGTAGGGATGATGTTCGAAACCGGTTCTCCCGGTTGTTCGATAAGAAAAGAACCGATTCCATGGTACTCAAATCCCTTTTTGAGAACCGGTTCCCGTTATCGAGGCCACTATAGTAAAGAAAAAGAGTTGGTTCTTTATTAGAATCCCTGGGAACGAATCCCAAATGGGCAATGTTATGCCCATTTGATTGTAAACTCTTACTGACACCTTGTGGCGATATGAAAATACTACGCGTCAATAGTTTGGGCACTTCCAGGTTGGCGACGTCAGTTCAGTTCATGAGACAATTGAGAAGTAGACAAGTTGTGTTAGCTCTTACAAGCCTTGGAAAAGATAAGTCTGTAAGTAAACTGTTTAACTTGTTTATGTAATCCAATCCAATCCAATCCACTTTATTTATATAGCACATTTAAACAACAAAAATGTTTCCAAAGTGCTGCACAACAATATTAAAAACAATATTAAAAACAATATTCAAATATTATCCTTAGCTCCACCAATGACTGAATTAAAACAAAAAATAAATAAATATAAAACCAATATAAAAATAAATATGATTAAAAACGATTTCAAAGGGAAAAACCAATTAAAACAGTAAATAGAAATCAAAATGTATTAAAAAAAACACAGAGGACAACAGAGGACCACATAACTCACGTAGTGTTAAAAGCCAAAGAATAAAAGTGGGTCTTAAGACGAGACTTAAAACTCAATATTAAGGTGGGAAGTGGTTAAATTTGATACTAAGATGTTTATTGAAAAACGATTTTTGTGCACTGTTTCAATGGTTGTTTTGAGGACTTAAAATGGCTGCCAGTCGTGTATTTCCACCATCGAAATAGTTTCAACACTCAGAAGTATTTGTTTGATGATAGTACTGTATATTTGTGTGAAGCTAATATTTACATATTGTGTATTAAATTTCAGTATGTTAATTGAATCACATAGCTTATACATTTGTCATTGTGTGTATTTCAGTTTAAAAAAAAAAAAATAACAGTCTAGTGCAAGTCAAAAGTAAAGATAAGAAAAGACGAAGCAAGATCAACAACAATAAAGAGCCTAAATGGATTAATCTGCTTTGGAACTTTAGTAGACGTCTTGGATTGTTTGTTAGCTGTCTGCCTGTGTGTGTAGTTAGTATGTTCCAATAGCAGCAGAAGTGCACTTTTTGGAGAGCTGTATTATATTCAGTTTTGTGCCCAAGGGACTGATTTTATTTAACACTATATTATTATTTATACACCTATAGTCATCACAGAGACAGGTTGTTTTTGTGTTACTGTATATATTTGTTTTTCTGAAAAATCCCACTTAATATACTTTTGGTAACAACAGTCAATATTTATTTTTTTTATTTTTTTAGGATGTAACAGTCAATATTTATTTATTTATTTAATTAATTTTTTTTCTTATAAAATAAAAGTGAGCTTTTGTTAAACCAAATATTGTGTTTTTTTCCATATACAACAACCTATCTGGATTCGATAAGAGAATCAATAAGGAATCGGTTCGATAAGAGGATTCGATAATGGGCTCGAACTCGATAATTTCTTATCAAACATCATCCCTAGGTAGATGTTTAACCTTAACCCGTGTTTCGTACCAGAAATTTCCGACCAGGCTTCCTAACTTTGTGTCCGCCGCGTCTTCTCCTTCAGCTGAGAGCAAAACACGGTGAGCTGCATGGTCTCGCTATATCACCCGGGATGTTGTGTTCTGGTGAAAGTCAAGTAAAAATTAGATAGCTGGCAATGTTGGTAATAACGGCGATACTAACGGTATTATTTTTTTCAGTAACGAGTAATCTAATTAATTACTGTTCCAATCGTTGCAACGCTGTTGCCGTTACGAGAGTTTGGTTGAATGAAGTGCAAGGTTTCTGGTTTTGACCACACCTAACTGCCTGCAGGGAGAAGGGCTAGGAATGATGATGCCGTTGTAAACGCGCTGATGATGATTGGCTGGGTGGGCAGTCTCACTGCATGCCCTGACTGACAAACAACAAGACCCGAGTAGCATTCTCAAACTGCAAGTACCGGCACTACTTTTCGCTCATTGAAATTAAAGGCAGAAATGTTTATGTAACATGTACGCTATGTTAAGAAAAAGTGTTTATCCACATCTGCCTCAATCAACTTGAATTTCACCTCACAACAACACATGCCATCATGACACTTGTTGCTGGGCCAACCCCATGCCCAAATGCTGCCAATCTTTTAAATCAGATTCATCACATTTTGGTATTTGGATTAATCATGATTAACCACAGGTGATTACTGGCTTGCATTGTTAAAATAAGCTTAAGAAAAGACCCTAATATTTGTACACAAATGGAATTTTAATGTCAGAATGTAATCCGGGAACATTTTTAAACGTTTTACTTGAATGCATGTCATTTATTTGCCCAAAACTCGGTAACCGTTTTATCGAAAGTTTTTTCAGGCTGTATATTGGTATACAAGTGCAGAGAATTGCACTACTTAGAGGCCAAATGTTCCTCTGTGTCTAAGTTTACATTTTTGGTACCGTTTTGGATTTTTTACTTTTAATATTTAATGATGTTACTTTACAGAATATTTATTTTGTATTGCTTGTTTTTTTACGCCTATCATATGGCACACTGCAATCTATTGAGTTCAGATGAATGCCAAATGTTTTAAAGTACTGTATATAGTGTTTTTATCCTTCAGTCAGTTAATATATACATCTTTGATGTTAAAGATCTTATCGAACGTAATAGCGTATAACATAACGAAATAAAAAATAACGTCACAGTTACTTTTCTGAGTAACTAATAATTACTCTTACAACGAGGTAACTGAGTTACTAACTCTATTACTGTAGCTAATTACTTTTTAAAGGTAAGATGACCAACACTGATGGCTGGTGGCGATCACCGGTTTCCGTGGTAAGGAGGGCTTCATTTGCATCTGACAACTCCGCCTTTCCAAACTAACCGTTTTTGAACATCTTTAGAGCAAAATCTATGCAAAATTGTGACCAAAAAACCCTAATTACTGCTTATATGGACCAAAATGTGTTTTAAAAATAGAAAAAAAATCATGATATGACCCCCTTAGAATGTTCCTTTATGACTGTGTCAGTAAAATTGCATTTGTGTCAAAATATTGGGGACATTTTTAATTGATTAAATTAGGCAAGGCAAGTTTATTTACCGGTATTTAAAAAAATCATCAGAATTAAAATTAAAATCACAAAATAAGATCATTGTAAAAGCAATCATGATTCAAAATAGAATGAAATAACATAGTTGAATGCAGCTGAGATAGGCTCCAACACCCCCTGCATCCCCAAAAGGGACAAGCGGTAGAAAATGGATGGATGGAAATACTTTCAGTTGTCATATGCGCAATTAAATAAACGTGTTTTTAGCATTGATTTGAACATTGCCGATGTTGAGACCTGGCTTACATCTTCTGGAAGACTATTTCAGATTTTAAGGGCATTAAAGTTAACTAATCTAAATTATGCAAGCAATTATCTTGTAACGCTTGTTGCAGGTTGGCAATGATTGTTGTGATTCCAAAAAGGCAGGAGACGGCAAGAGGCAACTTGCAGGTAAAAAGTGATTTATTCTATGTACTGTAAAACAAAACCGAGTGCTGCTGGGAATAGCACAAAAGCATAGGGAGAGCTATGCACGACAAAACAAAAACTGAACAAGCTACAAAAATAAACAGAATACAGGACGAGCAAAAAGTGAGAAGCGTGACATGAGAATCAATGTTCTGACAACCAAAGACAGCACCCTCACAACTTAAATAGTCTTAATTGATAACAGAAAACAGGTGCGTGGATTAGTCCTCAGGGAAAGACATGAAGCGGTCACGGGAAAACTCCAACAAAGCAGGAAAAACCACCAAAGTAAAAGCGCAAGACAGAAAACTGAACAAAAAACTGAGAAACACCCACAAAACAAAACAAGGAATGGCCTGGCGTAACAGGTCTCAACACATATGTGAATAATCAAAACTCAGAAGTGTGATTTACCTGATTTAAAAAATGAATTGTTTGACAGCAGTAAAAAAAATACCGTCTTATATTTTGGTCAACAGTTTTTTTTTTACGTTACAGTACTGCTGCTCATTAAATTCCATTTCTGCATCAATGGTTATTGCCCTTTTCTATCGATATTTTTCTACACTAAAGAGACAAACTTGTAGAATTTATCGTGCCAAATGGGCAACTTGGGAACTTTTCTGCAACTTTACAGTTTTATTTTCTTTAAAAAACCTTGTGATGCTTTGGTATTGTGTTGCTGATCGTTAACATATTTAACATAAGCCCATAGCAACAACCGTTTTATTTTATTACCAAAAAAATAACGGCAAGAAAATAAGATGGTATGCAGTTTTCCGAAAATTTTTAAGACAGATATTAATGTAAAGTATTTACTGTAAGTGTGGGAACTAGGCAAATATTAAAAGGAAGTCATACTCACAAATGTATGCTGAGGGGTTTGATTGATAGAGTGGCTGAGCTAATGAGAGCAGTAATGAGAGTTAGATGGTGATGTGGCATCAGTACAAAGAGGAAGAAGAGAGACAACATGTACTATACTGGGGCACTGAAGAGGTGAAAGTGTGTGTGCGTGTGTGTGTGTGTGTGTGTGTGTGTGAGAGTGTGAGTGTGAGTGTGCGATAGGGTGGGGAAAAAGGAGAGACAGACTGCACAATACAGTAGCTCAGGCTGCCTCACAACGATGCACATTTACTGACTGGAAGGAAGGCTCGAGTGTGTGATTTTTGAGAGGGGGAAAAAAGATGAGAATTTGTTCTTGTTTTCCTTTATAATATGTTTAATCAACTGGATATTTGATACTTTTGTGATCACAGATTTTTTTCTGGCTTTTTTGTGGTTTCTCAAAGAGGTTCCTGGGGATACAAGAAACAGCCAGCTGAACTGCAAGCTGAAAGGTATTTATTTGTTACTACTCACTCATTGTTTGTTTAAAGTCATGTGCTTTGTGATAAACTGTGACTTTAAGGTCCAATGTAAACGGCTGTTTAAATTTCAAGTAGCAACAAAAAAAGTATGTTTCTGCTGCAATATGACGCGGGAGCAAAGTAGAATTTGTGACAGCAGAAGGGGGAAATGAGTCCTTTGGGGGCTCATTCACATGTTTTATGTAGGTGGGCAGGAGGAGCAAAGTGGGACACACTTTGAAAATGATCACAAAGAAAAGTCTTAATTGCATGTCATCCACCGACAACACTGATTATTTTCTTTCTTTGGTTTCTCAAACACAAATACTCCCTAATAATTATATCAAAGCCATGAAGCATATTGGTAAGGAGCACCCCTCTAAATCTGATGAGTTTGAACTTTCTGGCCATAATTAAACCCTATGGGATTTGTTAACCTGTTTCATGTGCATACACATTGCATTAATGTGCATCACAAAGCATTACACGGATGGAAACACATGGGGGAAAAAAGGGCTAATTATTGCTCTGAAAGGCAATTCATACATCTGCATTGTGTATTGTGTTAAACTGGAAATGAGAATAAATAATTATTTTTGCTACAAATGTGGCAAAGTAGATACAAATGGGAGTACTGGGGGCCAGGTGGATACGCGAGGGAGTATTGGGGCCACATTGAAACGACCTACAACAGCTGAGGGTTTTGGTTCTTATTTCCTGTGTGCACTCTTATTTTCTCAGTTAGACTTCCTGTTTTTCATGTTTGGTGCAAACTTCACCTTTTGCCTGATTGCTAATCAGAAGGGTTCTTATGCCATCTTCATCAGGTTTATCGATTTTTTGCTTGTGTGCAGCATATGCTCTTTTGCTATCGACTGTTTGGACACCTATTTTCATAATTAAAATTATTTTTACCTGCATGTTGCTGTATATCTCTGCACCCTGGGGTCAAACCATAAGTCACCATGCCAGTACAGTAATGTTAAAAAAAGTTGTATTGTTGCAAGAAAAAAGTTGTGGTATTACAATAATAAAGTAGCCTCACAAGAACAAAGTGATATGTTTTGAGAATAAAACGTACTACTATAATCAAGTGTTTTTTGGGAGGAAGGAAGTGGGTATTACAAAAATATATATATTTTTTGATTAAATGTGTTTTTAGTAAAAATAAAATAATAATTTTGTAGAAAAAAAAGCCATATTCGAATGTGTTATTGTTTTTTTTATTTTACGAATGGTCTCTTAATATTACGAGAACAAAGTTGCATTTTGTTGGTGAAAAAATTACACTATAAAAAAAAAATATAAGTCGCTACATTTTTCCCAAAAAAATACAAAAAGTGCGGCTAATCTATGAATTTTTCTTCGACAACTGCTAAATTATGAAATGGATTCAGAAATCATACAATGTACTAAAATCATACACTTTAAGAAACTGTTTAAACTCAAAGTGTATACCAAGTACAAGGAAGAAGAACCTCAATAAACATCTTCAACCTTATAAGAAAAAGTCTGAGGCACTCTTGAGGGTAAAGATTAAAACGCCTTTATTAGTACTTGGCTAGTCTAGTAAAAACATGCCTCTGCGTTTCAGCCTGAAAGCCCTTCGTCAGGGCATCTTGAACCTTATTAAAAAGGCCAAAAACATATTCATTTTACAAAGGATAAAAAAAGAAATCTATGACTTTTCTAGTTTGTTTAATCAGCTGTTTTACTGACATTTTACAGGCTACAATTGGAAACAATTAAGGTATGTAAATAAATATTTACAAAATCTCTCTATGTAAAATATCTCATATTTTAATATACCGGTATACACAGTATCTGTGGCTTAGACTCCGGTGCGGCTAATAGGTGAAAAAAATGTAAAAAAATTCCTAAATTTAGTGGGTCCGGTTTCTATGCTTGTGTGATTTATAGTCCGAAAAATACAGTATGACAATAAATGAAGTGATAATTATTGTGAAAAAAAATCATAATGATAGAAAAAATATTTTTTTGTGAAAAAACTTAGATTATTATGAAAGTTTACTTTTTTGCATAAATTCCTTAATAAATGTTAAAAACATATATCAAGGCTTTCCTATAATCAAATTGTATATAAAAAGTGACTTAATTCAAGTCAAATTTTGATTTTTCTTTTACTATTATGTAACTTTAAAGTTCCTTATTAGTTCTCATCTTAATGTAGCTTCACTTCTATCTACAGTTGCTGTTTGTATGTATATTGTACAGTATACCTCTGTTCTAAAAAAATTAGAGCTTTACACTTAAATGCTCTCCTATTTTGACTTTGTCTTTATTCTATTTCTTTGTTTTTGAATAGTAATGTTTCGTTTCTGTGTGGCCCTAATACCCTTTGGTACAAACAATCATACATGTGTGCAAACAAACGTGTGTTGCATTACTTGTGCTTGAGTTGCATCACTGTATTTCACAATCTACTGTAATTGCCTTTGCACATCCTCCTAAAACCGACTCCTAACAGTGATAATGCACAATAAGCAAAATTGGTAAGGAAAGCAATTTTTTTCTCTGATTTGGGATTTATATGGAAAGAAAATAAACTAAAAAAAACCCAAACAGGACCATTTAAAGCGGACTGTGCCCACTAAGATTAATGGCCACCTCACACAGAGAACAATTGATCAAAATGCTGACTTTATCAATGAAAGAGAAAGCTGGCTGAATTTACATACCGTACGTGGCTCATGCCAAAAAACTAGGATTAGGACACAATTGTGCTGCAAATGATTTGGATGTCTGAGAGTCAGAACATGTCCAGCAGCATTGTGTGGCTGTAATGCACTTCCTCTCTGGCCAGTTTTGGTCGGTACAACAGGAGTAGCTAGGGTCAATAAACTTGCTGTCCAGTGCAGCAGATGTGACATGCTGTGCTGGGTGGAATAGTAATGCTTTCGGAAATGGAAGACAGACACGCTGAAAGAATATTTCCAGTGACAGCTAACTGCTGTGGAAGAGTACAACTCGCCTCCTATTAGCTGCAACCTGCAGCCCGTGAAGCAGAAATGCAAAATTCACGCCAAGATGCTCCCACACTCACTCTCACGGGGGGATTAAAGTGGGCTACAGCTGGATGGAGCTACTAAGGAGCACTATCAGAGGAAAACACCCATTCACAGATAGAGAATACCTTTGTGGAAATGTTCACATTGAAAAACAAGGATTATCCTCCAATATGATTTTTAATGAACTTCTAAACGCCTCATTGTTGGGTGCTTGTTAAAAAGCAAAGCAGACAGAGCTGCTTGCGCTGCCTCTATCACATACAGGCTGAGTCCCCCCAGGGAGATCTGTCAGCCATAAAAACACATCCTGCAAACCGCAACACATCCACCACAATAGAAGCCGACAAGCTATAGCTTTACTTTTTGCTGACACTATTTGGACACAAAACTGCTGGTAAACTAAGCAACACATTTCAAAAGTATACCAGTCTTAAGAAATGTGAGGATGTTCAAAAGGGCGGAAAAAAACCCTGCAGCATGATTGTGTGGTTGTTAAAGCAATAAATGCTATGATTTATATCACAAATATGTTTCATTGGAAGCAGGTGATAATTGGAGAGAGGCTGTTGTTTCTTACATGTAGAACTATTTTACAGCTTATTTTTTTAAACTTTAGTAATGATTTGGAGTGCTTGAGACAGTGAGGGAGATCACAGTTCTCTTTGACCACATGGTCGTTCGTTCATTAGCTGCACAACATAGCAACAGAACCAACGTTGTGAAAGCAGTAAAGAGCAAATACGCTTTAAAGGCCTACTGAAACCCACTACTACCGACCACGCAGTCTGATAGTTTATATATCAATGATGAAATCTTAACATTGCAACACATGCCAATACGGCCGGGTTAACTTATAAAGTGCAATTTAAAATTTCCAACTAAACTTCCGGTTGAAAACGTCTATATATGATGACGTATGCGCGTGACGTCAATCGTTGAAACGGAAGTATTGGTACCCCATTGAATCCAATACAAAAAAGCTCTGTTTTCATCTCAAAATTCCACAGTATTCTGGACATCTGTTTTGGTGAATCTTTTGCAATTTGTTTAATCAACAATGAAAACTGCAAAGAAGAAAGTTGTAGGTGGGATCAGTGTATTAGCGGCTGGCTGTAGCAACACAACCAGGAGGACTTTGACTTGGATAACAGACGCGCTAGCCGACGCTAGCCGCCGACCGCACGGATGATCGGGTGAAGTCCTTCGTCCTTCCATCGATCGCTGGAACGCAGGTGAGCACGGGTGTGGATGAGCAGATGAGGGCTGGCTGGCGTAGGTGGAGCGCTAATATTTTTATCATAGCTCTGTGAGGTCCCGTTGCAAAGTTAGCTTCAATGGCGTCGTTAGCAACAGCATTTTTAAGCTTCACCAAGCTGGGAACTATTAACCGTGTAGTTACATGTCCATGGTTTAATAGTATTGTTGATCTTCTGTCTATCCTTCCAGTCAGGGATGTCCCGATCTGATATTGATATCGGAAATCAGTCCGATATTAGCCAAAAAAGTGAATATCGGATTTTATCGGACTGAATCTAAAAACTCCGATATAAGCGCTCCGATATAAGCTGTCCATTTTCCGCTGCAGCACGTCTATAATAGGTGACTCTGGTTTGATCACACTCCAACACAGTAGGTAGCGGCAATGCCCCTTAATTAACGTTGGTGCCGGCTGCGGAAGAAGAGCGTCTCTGATCCAGCATGCACAGCCCACGTGATCACAACAACGACAACGCGTGTGCTTGCAACAAAGTGTAGTGATGTCGGCTGCGTGGAAGTATTTTAACGTAAACTCGGACAAAGACGTTGCCGCTAAATGCAACATTTGTCAGGCGCAAGTGTCCCGTGGAGGGACAGAACCGGGAAGGTTCAATACAAGCAACCTCATCGCGCATTTGAAAAAACACCACAAAAAAGAACATGAGGATTTTCGCGAGAGCAGCAAGGCGAAGCAACCTCTGGCTCGCTTCAGCAACCCACACTGGCCGAAAGCTTTGCAAGACGTGACAAACTACCACGGGACAGCAAAAAGGCAATGGCCATAACAGAAAAGATAGCCCAGTTTATTGTGCTTGATGACCAGCCCCTGTCGGTGGTGAGTAATGTCGGGTTTAAACGCTTAATGTAACACCTCGAACCTCGCTACATTATTCCTAGCCGCCGCTAAATTGTAGACAAAACTATACCCCAGATGCACGAAGAGGTTAAAAGTGTATTGCCGCACAGCATGCCGAAATGCTTATCTTCTTAAAAAAAAAATCTCCACATTATGCTCGGACTGCAGAAAGTGGAGAAGGAGGAGTAGTAGTAAGGGTAGTCAGCACTGACTGATTAATATTTGTTTTATGCTCTTGTTATTAGAGTGATATGTTTATTGTGTTTACACTATTCTTCAGTGATGACTAAGAGTAATTACTACATTGTTTTGGGCACAGTCAGTCAGTGAAACTGGAGCTGTGAACTCTTAACTTAGAGCAGTTGGACAGTGGACAATATTGTGTTGTTTTTGTTGTTTTTGTCGTTTTTGTCCCTGCCCACAGTTGTTTCCAACATATGCTGACAGTAAAAAAATAACTGAAGTGAACTTGAATTGTTTGCACTTTAAAACGTTTTTGTTTTTTTTAATTGGATTTATTTAGGTTATTTTTCAGGGTCCTCTAATTTATTTTTAATTTATTCTATTCAATTGTATAATTATGTTCGTGTTAGTGGTTATTTTGCACTTTAAATATAACATTTTGTTTTTATTGGATTTGTTGAGGTAATACTCTTATGTTGAAGGTTACAATTTATGTAACCAATTGGTTAATAATAAATGGGTCAGTTTTTCCTATACCTACTCTTGCTGACTATTGTTTTCTGTTTTAACACTACAACATCAGTAACAGTAACATCACTTTATCCAGCCTTTTCTAACATTCCACACAACAAAATAAGTAATAAATATATGTATGATTCGTGCCTATATCGTATCGTATTGATATCGGTATCGGCCAATACTCAAGGCTACAATATCGGTATCGTATCGGAAGTGAAAAAGTTGTATCGGGACATCCCTATTTCTATCTGCATTTGAGCCCGATGCTATCACGTTAGCTCAGTAGCTAAAGAGCTTCGCCGATGTATTGTTGTGGAGATAAAAGTCACTGTGAATGTCCGTTTCGCGTTCTCGACTCTCATTTTCAAGAGGATATAGTATCCGAGGTGGTTTAAAATACAAATCCGTGATCCACAATAGAAAAAAGAGAAAGTGTGGAATCCAATGAACCCTTGTACCTAAGTTACGGTCAGAGAGAAAATAGATACGTCCTGCACTGCACTCTAGTCCTTCACTCTCACGTTCCTCATCCACAAATCTTTCATCCTCGCTCAAATTAATGGGGTAATCGTCGCTTTCTCGGTCCGAATCTCTCTCGCTGCTGGTGTAAACAATGGGAAAATGTGAGGAGTCCTTCCTCCGGTGACGTCACGCTACTTCCGGTATAGGCAAGGCTTTTTTTTAATCAGCGACCAAAAGTTGCGACCTTTATCGTCGCCGTTCTCTACTAAATCCTTTCAGCAAAAATATGGCAATATCGCGAAATGGTCAAGTATGACACATTGAATGGATATGCTATCCCCGTTTAAAAAAAAAAAATCATTTCAGTAGGCCTTTAATACTAATGATGCATATATGCAAGTGTGACAGACTCGGACTCTAGTGTAAACGCGCACAGTTGTGGCCCCAATGTGGCCTCGACGTCACTTGCATGTGCAGTTCGATAAAGTGAAAACAAAGGAAGTTGACGGGATTCCATAAATGAACAAGGAGGTCGGGACTACATGAGAACACATGGACGCCAAAGATCAGTATGTTAGTGGGTTTGTGCTGTGGCTATTGTGCTGAGGAAGTAGGCAGATGATGTAAAACAACTTCAGGGGAAGGAAGAAGAAAATGGTTAAAAAGAAAAGAGGCGCATATGAATGAAGTAGCTGGACCAAAGATGACGTAAAAGTCGTTTAGACTGCAGTCACATTTGAAAAGATCCGATTCCAAACGGATTTGGACGACCTCATGATGTGGCCCAAATCTGATGCGAAAATATTAGATTTGAAGCACTTTGGAGCGTTTAGACGAGCAAAAAATATCTAAATTAGGTCACTTGAGGGCAAAAAAAATCACATTTGGTGTAAACCGAGCCTTACATGCTTGGAACAAAATGCTTACTGAGGGCCTGGTACCAGCAGGCCATAAGTGATAGTGCAAATAAATAAGAATAGTTTAGCATTAGCAAACATTTTAGAACAACACAAAACATCTGAGTAGTGCAACCATCAATCCATTGAATTTTCTACCGCTTATCCCCTGCTGGAGCCTATCCCAGCTACAATTGGGCGGAAGGCAGGGTACACCCTGGACAAGTCGGTAGTGCAACCAACCAACATTTTAAAGAACTTGCAGATGTAGCTAAAGCTGCTGACTGCTGACCACTCATGATACTTCAAATGCAGCTACTGCCACCTTGTGGATAAACTATCAAAGGGTGTCTATGGATGTTCTCATTCATCCAGGTCAATGAATTCTCGGCATTCAATCAATCGCAACTGGAATGTTCTGTTTGTTTTAGAAGAGTAGACTAGATCTACGTCCAAGACTAGAGCTGACCAACCTAACTGATAGGATGAAGCCTACTTGGATGAGAGGCTAGACGTCTTCTTAGAAAAACGGAACAGTCCAGTTAGAATGGATTGAATGCCCTGAGAATTATCAGGAGGTTGCTTACAGCCACAGTTGTCAATGTTGTCAATGCCAAAGCAATTTTGTTGTCTCAAGGCTATTTAGAAACTCCGGCGGTTATTTGCTTTTGTAAACCACACACTGCTTTGAATAGAGGTGTTCATATAGAAGAGCATTTACTGTAGCCGTATAAATGTTATTTCATAAATACCAAATAAGTGTCAAAAAGGTAATTTTTTTCTAAAAAAACAAACAAACAGGTTATTAAAACAAAAACGAGGGGTTGTCTTGTATCCAGGTCCGTCTTTTATTTGGGTCTACACATTATAATAAGATTATTAGATAAGATATTTGTCCCACATTGAGGAATTTTCAAGGTTGCAATGTAATATTTACATACAGTATAAACATCTCATTGGATTGGTTCGCACCCGAGTGTTAAGCGACTGGGATGGGAATCAGCACCTCCAAGTCCGAGTCCATGGTTCTCACCTGGAAAAGGGTGGAGTGCCATCTCTGGGTTGGGGAGGAGATCTTTCCCCAAGTGGAGGAGTTAAAGTACCTCGGAGTCTTGTTCACGAGTGAGGGAAGAGTGGATCGTGAGATCGACAGGCGGATCGGTGCGGCGTCTTCAGTAAGTAATGTGGACGCTGTATTAATCCGTTGTGGTGAAGAAAGAGCTGAGCCGGAAGGCAAAGCTCTCAATTTACCAGTCGATCTACGTTCCCATCCTCACCTATGGTCATGAGCTTTGGGTTATGACCAAAAGGACAAGATCACGGGTACAAGTGGCCGAAATGAGTTACCTCCGCAGGATGGCGGGGCTCTCCCTTAGAGATAGGGTGAGAAGCTCTGCCATCCGGGAGGAGCTCAAAGTAAAGCCGCTGCTCCTCCACATCGAGAGGAGCCAGATGAGGTGGTTCGGGCATCTGGTCAGGATGTCACTCGAACGCCTCCCTAGGGAGGTGTTTCGGGCACTTCCGACCGGTAGGAGGCCAAGGGGAAGACCCAGAACACGTTGGGAAGACTGTCTCCCGGCTGGCCTGGGAACGCCTCGGGATCCCCCGGGAGTAGCTGGACGAAGTGGCTGGGGAGAGGGAAGTCTGGGCTTCCCTGCTTAGGCTGCTGCCCCCACGACCTGACCTCGGATAAGCAGAAGAAGTTGAATGGATGGATAAACAGGATAAAGTACAGACAGGACAAAAAGTAAACATGACAAGTTGTTACGTACAGCGGGGGAAGGAGGCGACACCACAAGTAGGATCAGGTTAACAGGTTTATTGCAACCTTTGATGAGTGTGTGGGAGGTGGATGCTACTCTAAGTGTTTGGTGCAAGACGATGTGTAAAATTAATAATGTAAATGTTACCAGGGTTTGTTGTAAGTGCGTGTTGGATGAATCCTTCGTCAGTCCAGAGGGGCGAGGCAAAGAGGTAGTCCATGGGCAGGCAAGCGGTCGGGGGCTGGAGAGAAGCAACGAGGTCCGTGTCCAAGCAGGGGTCGAGGATTGAGGGAGGCAGTCCAAAATCCAGAGAGAAGTCGAGATACACAACTCAATCACGGGGAACAGGAAGGACACTGCGGGAAGCACAAAGGACTTGAGACACGGGAACAAGGAAGTAATAAGGAGAGAGCAAGTACTCGGGAGGGGAAGCCAGAGACAGGATGCTTACTGCAAAGAGTGAACTATGTTCCGGCGTAGGCTCCATGGGTCCGCTGGCCTTTATGCTGCTAGTCGTGATTAGTCCCAGGTGTGCTCATTGATAATTGCCTGCAGCTTCGCCGTTGTGTGGGCGTGAGGCGCCCAGCGTGAGCAGGGGCGTGTCCTGGCATGCTGCCAACTGAGGGGCTGGCAGAACTTGCTGCCGATGAAAGGCGGGTTCGAGTAACAGTAAAAATAGGAAAGTAACAAAATAATAAGTAATACACTCATACACACCTTGTACAAAGTGTACACATATTTACAGTATTTACAATTGGGTTTTATAAGGTCCTATATGGCCGGGGGCACAATATTTGTCTACTACTACTGCTACTACTTTTACTTTGTATATAGCGTAGTTTTAAAGCAACTCTGTTACTATTAGGGGTGTCCGGATACAACCTTTTCACTTCTGATACAATGCCGATAGTTCCAAGTAGCCTATAGCCTACCATGTTTACCTTTTTGTAAATTACTAAAATGCAAGAAAAGATCAACCTTCTGTGTTTATTGGAGGACATTTAGATGTTAATCGGCTAGCCGGCTTTGCACAAGTAAACGCACTGCAGTACTGCTTGTATCGGAGCTTATATCTAACATATATGCAAGCCGATATACAGTAATTCGATTTTAGCTTTTTTGCTGATACGGGACCAATATCCGCTATCAATAACGGATTAGGACACCCCTAGTTACTACATTTTGTCCTATTACAAATATGGGTTTTTCAGTGTTACAGCACAGTAATATAGTGAAAATACTGCTGTAGTGCTAAGTTGTCAACGTGTTTTCTTACTTGTGTTAGTTAGATTCAACTTTCTCTCCCTCAACATAGTGCCCAATTTAACTTTTTTTTCTCTTTATTCAAGGTAATGGAAGCTTTTAGGTGAGGAGAATAAGTATGTGATAAGTATAGTAGACACCGCCTTGCTTTGTATAACATTACATTACATTCCATGGTAGGTGCGCTAACTGTAATGGGCCCTGACAGGCGCTGTGCCATGGTCCTTGCGCTGGCGGCCATATCTAACAGCATTCATTTAGCGTCGTGTTGACTTTTGCCTCTGTGTTACGTTTACATGAGTGGACGTGTAAGGTAAGTGAATTTGTCACTGTGGGACTGTTTATTGTAAATTTGTGTATAATTTTGTTGTGGCTGTTAATCCACCCAAAACAGAAGCCTAAAAGGGAAACTGCACCTTTTTTGGAATTTTGTTTATCATTCACAATTCTAATGTGAGACAAGCACACATATGTTTTTCTTTTTTGTATTCATTCTAACTCGTAAATATGTATATATGTAATGTAATAAGAGGCACTTTCAAAATAACATTTTGGTATTTTGATCGTTTTAAGCATACAGATTTCACAGACGCATCACAATGTTTGCTATTTTCTTCAACAACTACTACTAATCATGGCAGACTTCATGAGAGACGACTACTTAGGGACAATTGATGACCCGTAATCTTATATTTTTGAGCCTGAATATACGTAGAAGGATCTACAAGTTTTAAAAGCTGTGTGCTAAACACATTAAGCTTCAGACTATGTTTACACTGCAGGCCAAAGTGGCCCAGATTAGATTTTTTTTAAATCAGATTTTTTTCCCAGCTGACTGTTTGTACTACAAGTAAATTTGATTTTTTTATCAGACTTCACTTTACACTGCAGACCCCAATGTGGCCCAAATGTCGCCTCGATGTCACTTGCATGCGCAGTTTGATAAATTTAAACAAAGGACGTTAATCTGTTGGAGTGAGCTACTCTTGTAGATTAAGAGATGACTTGTCACTATCGCATCAAGTGACTATTTTATTATATATTTGATATCTAAATCGGCGTTTCAAAACTTAATCTGTCATTTTTTCATGCGGCAGCAGTGTAAATCGATAGACATCACTGGTAGCTTTTTTCGATAAAGCGGCTCATTTAGCAGAACACCGAATTCGATAAATGAACAAGGAAGTCACTACTAAACATGGACACCACAGATCAGCGTGTTAGTGGGTTTGTGCCATGGCTGTTGTGTAGAGGAAGTAAGCAGATGATGGAAAACAACGCAGGAGGAGGAAGGAGAGAACTGCGAAAAGGAAAGTGATCGTGCTGCGCAAACAAATGACGTAGCTTGCCCAAAGGTGACGTAAAAGTCGCATTCAGGTCGCATTGCCGTTCCAGTCACATTTGAAAAGATCAGATTCAAATCAGATTCAGACTACCCTCTGGTGTGGCCCAAATATGATATAAAAAAAATATCAGATTTGAAGCACTTTGGAGTGTTTACATTGGCAAAAAAAAGTCAGATGTGTGTCAGGTGAGGGCAAAAAAAAATCTGATTCAGTGTGCAATGTAAACGGGGCCTTAGTGAAACAGTAAACATCATACAGCAGTAATGATAAGTGCTGAACAAGAAATACAAACTACGAACATAATAAAACAATCACTTACTGTACAATGTCTGTTCTCAGTGGGATGCCGACTCATGGGATGTTCATATCTTCCCGTTTAAACTAAAAATTAATCATAATACACCCGGTGAACAAAAAGGTGAGCGTCTTTTCAAACAATCAATTAATCAATCGATCAATTCAAGTGTATTTTTACAGCCCTTAATCACAAGTACCTCAAACTTTTGTGTCTTTCTCGCCATCTTAGGGTCTAAGTTGAATGTCAAATTTGACCAACCTCTTGGTTAATGGCCACGATCTTGTACCATACAAGTGAGAGGCATGATTTATAATCTAGAACGCGCATGTCAAACTAGTTTTTATTGAGGGCCACATTGCAGTTAGGGCTGCCATCAGAGGGCCGCATGTAACAGCAAATATTAATGAATATACACTACAGTTCAAAAGTTTGGGGTCACCCAAACAATTTTGTGGAATAGCCTTCATGTCTAAGAACAAGAATAGACTGTCGAGTTTCAGATGAAAGTTCTCTTTTTCTGGCCATTTTGAGCGTTTAATTGACCCCACAAATATGATGCTCCAGAAACTCGATCTGCTCAAAGGAAGGTCAGTTTTGTAACTTCTGTAACGAGCTAAACTGTTTTCAGATGTGTGAACATGATTGCACTAGGGTTTTCTAATCATCAATTAGTCTTCTGAGCCAATGAGCAAACACATTGTACTATTAGAACACTGGAGTGATAGTTGCTGGAAATGGGCCTCTATACACCTATGTAGATATTGCACCAAAAACCAGACATTTGCAGCTAGAATAGTCATTTACCACATTAGCAATGTATAGAGTGTATTTCTTTAATGTTAAGACTCGTTTAAAGTTATCTTCATTGAAAAGTACAGTGCTTTTCCTTCAAAAATAAGGACATTTCAATGTGACCCCAAACTTTTGAACGGTAGTGTAAGTGTGTAATAGCCTCATTACACAATTTGCAAAGGAAGCTCTTTTTGATTACTATATTTTTTACTAACAGATTGATGGATGACTTGGTTTATTATCGCAGAATCAGATAATATTTAAGTGTAGAACATGTTCAATTGAATGCAATATATTTTCTGTCTATTCAAAATTATAATACATGCATTTCACCAGAAAGTGCTTTATTATTTCAGGCCTTTTTTTGCAGGCCCAAAAAAATTATGTGGCGGGCCACAAAAAATAATGCGGAAACCCACGTGAAATGACATTGCAGGCCACTTTAAATCATGTGGTAGGCCAGATTTGGCATTCGGGCCTTGAGTTTGACACCCATGATCTAGAATTAACTTTTACCAACTCAGAGGCCATGCAGCAGCTCACTGGCTCAGTACGTCAATAGCTGCATAAGCTAGTTACCTCTCTGTAATCACGGTGTTAATAAAAGTAGTTCCTTGATGTTAAGTTAAAGTTAAAGTACCAATGATTGTCACACACACAAGAGGTCCCATTTTTATAGTCTTTGGTCTGACTTGGCCGGGGTTTGAACTGACGACCTACCGATCTCAGGGCGGACACTCTAACCCAGAGGTCCCCAAACTACGGCCCGCGGGCCGAATCCGGCCCGCCAGCGTCCAAAATCAGGCCCGCGGGAAGTCCCAAGTATAAAAAAATAAAATAAAAAAATATATATATATATTTTTGTCTTTTCTTATCCACTTTGTACTGCTTGCTACTCACGGTGTCTCCTAGCCGCTCAGGCAATTCATATTGTCTAAAAATGCATTTTCTCATCGATAACGTGACATCATCACACGCGCGGAAAGTGCGCTATATATATATATATCTATATATATATATATCTATATATATCTATATATATATATATATATATATATATAGATATATATAGATATATATCTATATATATCTATATAGATATATATAGATATATATATATATATAAATAAATATACACAGCCTGGTCCCCGGCCAAATTGTTATAACCCAATGCGGCCCCCGAGTCAAAAAGTTTGGGGACCCCTGCTCTAACCACTAGGCCACTGAGTAGTCATGTTAGTGCTTACAGTAACAATATCACTAATACTTTAATATGCAGATTGCAACATGTAAATGGAGTATTGTTGGCAGTTTGGGGATTTTAGAGGGCTTTATGTGCACAATAGATGACTCCCATTAGGTTCATTGTTAGCCACTTCGTACCTGAGACAGACATACTATGTTCTTGTCTTATATAGGGATTGTGAATGTTAGGCAAAATTCCCCCCCAAAAGTGCAGTTCCCCATTAAAACAAACCTAAACTCATCGCCATGTGTCTGTAGCTGCTTTTATTCAATTAAGACTTTCATTTAGGTGCTCTGAGATACGTATGCTGTATAAACATGCCTTGTTATAGTTGGATATATTGAGCTTGTTTTCCTTTAGTATTCCTAGATATAGGCTAACTTGTTGCAGAGTTGTATTGTGATATCTGTTTTCACATCATTTTATTGTGCTTTCTGTCATTTCATGCATAGATTGTGGCAGGTTTGCAGAAAATGGCTATCATTGTTTGAAAATGTACAATAATCATTATCATGTTGAACCAGGTTGGATTCAGCCCATAAAGCCCTAAACGTCTCTTGAATAGAAGATGAGGCTAAGGGAGATATACTCTAATCTGAATTTGCAGGCACCATTTTTGATGCATTGCTCTTGTTGCATCTCATTAGAATGTGCAGGTGTACCTAATTTTGTGGCCAGTCTGTACACCAGATGGAAGTTAAAGGTAGTTAATGACGTATTTCGGGACAAACAGTAAACGGGATAGTCGCTGTCAAATGTGTTCTACATCGAGGTCTCCTCGCCCATCCAGCCAAATTTAGCCCAAAACAAGGCCCTTGGCACCTGCTTCAGCTGACCCAATTATATCCAGTCTGAAGGGAAAGATAGCCCATTTTGATCAACACAAGACCCCCAGACTGCTTTAGCATGTTGCTTAAGTTCCACACTTTTCGTGTGCATAGCCTACATGCATCATGCATCAGGCCAGCTGGGTGTTACCTTTGAGGTGAGCCTTTTTCCTAAAAATAACCGTCCTTGATGAGGTGAGGATGTGGGAGACTGAGCTGGATGGCAGCTTAAAAAATCTCATTAGATGTTTATTTTCAGGACAACTGGGGTTGACAAATTCAATCACCCGCATATTTACTGAGATGAACGATTAGCTTTGTTTTGTTAGATATTAGAACGATAAAAAAAGATGGATATTTGTGTTGAATATGAATATAATCTTCCTTGTTTAGACCAATTCCACAGTTGTATTTATGCAGTCAGCAATCTAATTTTGCTGTGAATCCATTTCATTTTTAAATGAACTTTTCACAATTAACTATTGTTTTGTCATTTTGTAAGATAGATTTTTCACATCATAATAATCCAACATTTCATTGAATGATTCAGAAGAATGACACGTTTTCCGGAATCCTTCATGCAATACTACAATAATAGATAGTTTGACATTGCAGACTTTGTCACAATAAGCAACAATTGAGGTTGACTTGTGGAATTTTTTATTGTCTAAATAAACGTTCATCACTAAGATGTATCCAAAGTACAATTTTCACTGATCTTTCACACTTAGCCGAACATCTAACATTGTGTAATTTTGTCCAGCCTTACATGAAAGAAAAACATACTCACACCAAGCCATTGGAACTCGGGCCCACTTAACGCCTAAAGTCCAACACGTTTAACGAGTGTGAACGTTTTGATCTGCGCTGAAGGTCTGTACACACCCACTCCTCTGGCGCAATTGAAAGAGGTGGGCCAGGGGACGGCACTTCTGGCCAGATTGCTGATAACTAGGGCTTTCTTCGATAAATGATTATCAGGGTTGAATCTGATTCCTTACATTTTCCCCATAGTTGACGATCAGTTCTCCTGATCCAGGGAAGGGATGGGGGGTCAAATGTCCGGATCGAATTGTCAAATAGACTATTCTAAGACACCCCTACTAGTAACCGTCACCTTTCTTAATAGAGATATAGTCAGGAACAAAAATCTGTAATTGAGATTTGTGGCGCCGTGTTTGGGTTGTGCTCGAAATGCTTTGGAAAACATGCTAGCATGCATGTAGGATAGTATAGGATAGAATAAACTCTATTGACCCCACAGTGGGGAAATTATGTGGTTGCGGTGCAGCTACCAAAACTCCACAAAAAGTAAGGTAAAAAGACATGAAAACAAGGGGGAAACATTAAAGAACACAAATTACCTAAAATACATTAAAATAGCACAGAACTGATGCAACCAGCTGCCACTTCTGCGTAACCATTTTTGCATACAGTTACAAAATTAAAACACCACGAAAAACCAAAAAATTAGCAATAAATAATATATTGCGCACGGAACTGACCCAACAATCAACCAAGAAAGTGGACTCCGTCCTAAGCTGCCCACTAGCTCTCGGTTAATGTCTGGTGCACTCGGATGAGCGACAATCCAACCAGGTAGACCGAAGTGTCTGATACATGCTCATTCAACCAGGACTCAATAAAGCGCACCCTAGCTTTGCAGCCTCGTCTCTTCCTCCGCATCTCTTCTGGTCTCTCCAAGCGGACTCCGGTGTGGCAGAAAGCCACCAGCTGGTCTACGGTGCAAACACGGCCATGGAAAAAAGGCGCCCCAGAGCAGATACAAAAGCCACATAAAAGTATCAAAAAGCAGCGCAGAACCAAACTCAAAACCATATAACAAAAAGTCACTAGCTTATTGGGAATTATTTGATAAATCCCGCCCGTACCGCTGCAAAGCAGTTTGCTTGATGGCAGCCAATCTTACTGAAATTAAATGGCATGTGCTTGTCCGTCAACTCAAAGTGTGAACTGAATAATGTAGTGATTCTTGAAATTTCAAGTCAATTTAATTTATTGATAATAGGGAGGTCATCGCTTAACTCAAAATAAGACTGGAAATTAAGTCAGTCATGAGTGTATACACCAGAGGTGGGTAGAGTAGCCAGAAATTGTACTCAGGTAAGAATACTGTTACTTTAGAGATTTATTACTCAAGTAAAAGTAAGGAGTAGTCACCCAAAAATGTACTTGAGTAAAAGTATGTTGTGAAAAAACTACTCAAGTACTGAGTAACTGATGAGTAACCTGTTCGTTTAAACAAATAATGCACAAAAACATAAAAATAGCAATGAGCAAATTCAGAGCCAGGAATATCTTTTAAGCAACTAAAAAAATAATATATATTAAATAATAATACATTAAAATAAAAAATTGAGCCACAATAACTTAACAGCACCATAGGCTCAGTAGGCATTCATTGATTGATTGATTGAACACACTGTGCACTTCTGATTGGTGTTTCTATGCATGCATGCACGCGTGTGTGTGTGTGTGTGTGTGTGTGTGTGTGTGTGTGTGTGTGTGTGTGTGTGTGTGTGTGTGTGTGTGTGTGTGTGTGTGTGTGTGTGTGTGTGTGTGTGTGTGTGTGTGTGTGTGTGTGTGTGTGTGTGTGTGTGTGTGTGTGTGTGTGTACAGTGCGTTAATAAATGTCCCCACACGATGTACATTTGACAGTGATTCATAGCAGGTAAGCTAACATCCGCCTACGGTGACAGCCAAAATATCTACTTACTAATAATAATAATACCTGGGATTTATATAGCGCTTTTCTAAGTACCCAAAGTCGCTTTACATGTTAAAAACCCATCATTCATTCACACCTGGTGGTGGTAAGCTACTTTCGTAGCCACAGCTGCCCTGGGGTAGACTTACGTTACTTACCGGGATGTGCTTCCTCAAATTTGACGTTGAGTTCATGTAAGCCAGGGGTGCCCACACTTTTTCAGCAGGCGAGCTACTTTTTAAATGACCAAGTCGAGGTGATCTACCTCATATATATACATATACATACACACACATATCATATATATATATATATATATATATATATATATATATATATATATATATATATATATATATATATATATATATACATTTATATATATACATTTATATATACAGTATATAATTTATATTTATTTATTTTGCCGTTTTTGTTCACATGTTAAAGGTGTTTTAATGAATATACATGCATGTTTAACATATAGATTCCTTTCTTTCATGAAGACAAGGATATTAGTTGGTGTATTACCTGATTCTGATGACTTGCATTGATTGGAATCAGACAGTAGTGATGATAACATCCACATTTTCAAATGGAGAATAAAAAAAGTTCCTCCTTTCTGTCTAATACCACATGAAAGTGGTTGGTTTTTGGCATCTTATTTGTCCAGCTTCCATATTCGTTTTTATACACTTTACAAGAAATACATTGGCGGCAAACTCCGTAGCTTGCTAGCTTGTTTGCGCTGGCTTTCGGAGACTCTTATTTTGTTAGCGCAGGCGCGATGGAGCGGCACTTTTATTGTGAAGACAGGAACTGTGCGGTCAGTCTTTAGGCTTTTGACGGGAGGTATGGTTGAAATAAAAAAGTGTCTTTTTTCCTTCACACTTTTGATTGATTGATTGAGACTTTTATTAGTAGATTGCACAGTTCAGTACATATTCCGTACAATTGACCACTAAATGGTAACACCCGAATAAGTTTTTCAACTTGTTTAAGTCGGGGTCCACGTGTGACGGTCATGTGACCGCCTGGCTCTGTTTGATTGGTGAAACGGAGTCCAACGTCACAAGTGACTGCATCTGATTGGTGAAACGGAGTCAAACGTCACGAGTGACTGCATGTGATTGGTGAAACGCAGGCATGTGATAGATCCTACTTTGAAGGTCTGTCTGACAAACCAAAACAAACAAAGCGTGCATTAACAGATCGATAAAAATCAGTAGCGAGCTGAATGTAGATAAATGGAGCGGAGTAAAAGTAACGTTTCTTCTCTATAAATATACTCAAGTAAAAGTATGTTGCATTAAAACTACTCTTAGAAGTACAATTTATCCCAAAAGTTACTCAAGTAGATGTAATGGAGTAAATGTAGCGCGTTACTACCCTCCTCTGGTATACACACACATTTTTGTCACATTAAATCTACACAACTATTATTTTGTCAACAAATCAACGGCCCTTTGTGTTCATCGGGGATGGATTTAACCATATACCAGTCGAGCCCTCCCCTCAGAGCACCACCACCCCTGCACGAACCGATGTTGAGTGGTGACACTTCATTCATACAAAATAAACAACAGACTCGCTCTCTATGTTTCGGTGACTCATCCTGTCTGCCCTGTGATTGAGCTGGTCTTAAGTGCTCTTGATGGCTCCTCATCAGTGGTGGCGTAAGCGAAGCTGAAGGGTAAGGACCCAAAGAAAGAGAGCAGTATAGAGGACACAACTTGGCCGCTCTACTTTTGCGGGACGTAGAAGTGGGACAATCTGTTCCTTGGATGATCTCCAATTCTACTTTCCGGGGACTGATAACACTGAAAATATATCTATACACACGTTCTGTCCTACATAGGAGAGGAGGAGAGAGTGACAAAATGAGAAAATATGAGCTGAATTGCCTGTGTATTGATCTTTTACAGTGCATTGTGTTGAATATTCCCATTAGACCAGGTGGAGTAGCAGAAACAACAACACACATGCATCATTCATGTCATGTTCTCACAACAAACCCTGCAGAGGACACTTGACTGTGAGATAATGTCATCAGTTCCAGATCTACCATTAATTCCATTGCGGTGAAGTACCATTTGACCAACAAGCAAAAAATGACAGCAAGCCTTTATTGCACTACTTGCAAAAAGCATGTTGTAAAAGGCCAAGACTGATTGAGACGCATAATTTCTCTGCATCATCCATCTTTGCTTGCACATTCTGAGCAGGTGGATCCATCTCTGTCCTTGTTATCGTGATTAATCACTTCCTGGTTCTCAGTCTTCAGATAATGCAGGTCTCCTAGTCATTGCGTATAATCATATTTTTTTAAATGTTGGATTGGCTCTTCCCTGAGGCAAAAAAGCATCAGATGTTGCTGCTTGTGATCTTGTGCAGGATGGCTGTTTTGATATCATCTTGTGTTTTTATGACTTGATAAGAGCTGAAAGATTTACTGGAAACATCAAGCAGCTCTTGTGTAAAATCTCTTTTTTGCTCTTTTACCATGCAACCACAGATTGCAGTACTCTTAATTAAATAGGAGTTAAAGATGTAAATGCAATTTAAAGAGCAACTAAACATTGAGTAGAGTGTGGATCCCTTTGTGTTTCTCACACCTTTGATTGTGACAGTATCTGGACGGTCACTGCACCACTTGGTCCCAATGCAAGAGGACCACAATGGTGAAAAAAAATGATCATACCTGCACTCTCATTTAGGTCCTTACTACTACTCCGCAAAATGTCCACATCAGAGTGAAAACTGTACATATTGCTTTTTACACAGTGACGCGCCATCCACCATTCCGATAATATATAGAATAGTATAAAATACTTTTTTTTAGAAAGTTACAGTTATGGCTAGGGCAATTTGTCGACTTTGAAGAAGATGGCTGCGCACGGAGAAAATTAATTGGCCACCGATCAATATTGGTTAGTTGCCATCCCAAATGCCAGTCAATGCCTTTCAGTTCTGATCAATTAAAAATGATCCCTTGCAGCTCATACCTTACAGCTTGGTCCTTCTGCTGACAGACGAGGCTACTGTTAGCAGCTACTGCTAATTGTTTGTGTTTTTTCGTACACTGTGCAGAGCGGCCCCTCAAAGTCATTATCATCTCTATCAGGGCAAATAAACTACAATTCTTACAAGTATTATTATTACTGGGAAACTGGAAAAAGGGGCTAAAATGCAGCTCATAAAGCAAAGAGAGCAGCAGATGAAATTAAAACATGCTCACACTAAGCCAGCTTGAAGCAACAGAATAATTCATGCTTAGTTAACTTTACCACACGTGGAGATGGAACTGCGTTATGACTGAAAGTAAGCAAATATTAACAGGAAATGACCAAGTAGATACAATTATAGCATCTCATGGTTTCTCCTAGATTGCCAACACACCTGTAGCGGTGGGGGAGTGGCTATGGGCATGGTCAACATGACGCCATTATATAATTTGCATAAATAGTTATGAATCATATATTTTCTTAAAAAAATGCAAAAAAATGTATACAATGTTTTTATTTGCTGTTAACATATTTTTCTTATATCATTTTGCCCTATTTTTCAATTGCTGCTAGTTATTGTACAATGTACTTTGTTGAGAATATTTCAAGTTACTTCCTTCTCCAACCCTTTGGTGACTTTTACGTTATTGAAAACGACTAGCAAGTAACCCAGCATCTTTTTCTGGCGTTATTGTAGACTGTACTCGTGTTTAGAGACTCTTCTGTTGCTCCATGTACATGAACAACAGCAAGAGCAGCAGCAAGCCGCACTCAAATCACTGCTGCTTCTTTTCTCCTTAAAAGCCGCCACGTTGCAAACATGCTGCCTCTGCTTCAGACAACCCTGTGCGTATTGCTTACGTCATCACAACATCCGGTTTCGGCAGTGCTTTTTCGGTGATCAGTCTTTTTTGGTGACCAAATTTTCGATGCATCCCTTGTCAATAGTGCACATATTTAGACTTAGACTTAGACTTACTTTTATTGTCATTCAAATTTGAACTTTACAGTACAGATAAGATCGAAATTTCGTTGCATTAGCTCATTGTAGTGCAGGATAAAAGAGCAATAGGGTGCAGATATAAATAAATAGATTACTGTACAGATAAATATATTGCACTTTTGCATATGCATCCACGTTTATGGATGTATGTTATATTGTCTTTATATTGCAGCGAGTTAATCCATTTTTGGGGGGAATTGAGGGGATAATTATGATGCGTTCAAGAATCTTACGGCCTAAGGGAAGAAGCTGTTACAGAACCTGGAGGTTCCGCTACGGAGGCTGCGGAACCTCTTTCATGTACATATGATGTACTGTATGTATAAAAAGTACCAATGATTGTCACACACACACTAGGTGTGGTGAAATTTGTCCTCTGCATTTGACCCATCCCCTTGTTCACCCCCAGGGAGGTGAGGGGAGCAGTGGGCAGCAGCGGTGGCCGCGCCCGGGAATCATTTTTGGTGATTTAACCCCCAATTCTAACCCTTGATGCTGAGTGCCAAGCAGGGAGGTAATGGGTCCCATTTTTTAGTCTTTGGTATGACTCGGCCGGGGTTTGAACTCACAACCTACCGAACTCAGGGTGGACACTCTAGCCATATAAATGTATATCCATTCATATTACAATGACCTGCTGGTGTTAAAGGGGAACTGCACATTTTTGGGGGAATTTTGCCTGTCTGTCACAATCCCTTTGAGAGAAAAAAAACAAGTTTATTTTTTTTTGCATTCTAATTTGTAATCATTAGCTCGCAATGCAGCTAATGGGATCAATCCATTCTGCCTCTAAGTCACTTTAAAAATTGATTCATAAACCGCCAACAATACTTTATTTATGTTCCGTAATCTGTATAATAACCAAGCTTTAGCCACATTTTTATTGTAAGTGCAAACACTGAGGAACGCTTTTTTTTTAGCCGTAAGCTAGCTACCGCAAGAGGTAAGCTAGCTACTCCGTCAACAGCTGAATGGCTTTTGAGTTTGTAATGCACAACACAATGCGATAGGACACCAATATGTAATGACTTAAAAACAGGTACAATAATATTACAGTATCTGTTAAGTATTTTGTTTGTACACAGCTAGCTGGACAGTGTATGTACTGTAGTTGTAATAACACGCATGACGTGTTGCATGTATCATGATCAATATTACAGTGACTCACTTTATGGACAATTAATTGTCTGTTTGGTCCAGCTGGCCGGGGACCTTTTTTCCTGTTGATTTTGATTAAGCACGTCATTTCTGTCGGAATAGCTTGGCTCCAAGTTCCACATTTGCAGCGTCAAGACACGTCGACCCAGCTCTCTCGGTTTCCGTCTGCTCCAACATTCCAACCTCTCTTCAAGCTCTCTTCTATAAGCAGTAGTTCATCATCTGTATATTTAGTTTAAAAAATATAATTTTGTGAATCCTCATATTTTCCAAAAATTGTCATCTTTGTTGTCTATTACCAAGTCTGCCATGATTAGAACCCACTCGCATTTGTTTCCGGAAGTAGGAACACACATTTGTTGCCGGACGTCGGAAGTGGATTGCTATGAAAACTGAAATAAATGAATTGAGGAAATATGTTCCCGTAATGCATAACATGACCATCAATCCATCCATCCATCCATCCATCCATCCATCCATCCATCCATCCATCCATCCATCCATCCATCCATCCATCCATCCATCCATCTATCTATCCATCCATCCATTTTGTTTAAAGTGTGCCACAGTGATCCTCTCCTCAGAGTACATAATACAGTTAAGGCTTTTTCTATACGCCCAAAAAAAACAATCTTCTGATATTTTGTGGCATTTTCTGCTCACCTCAGACTCTGCCAGAGGAACAAAACATTTATTTATTTCTCCTTTAAACATAATTGAATTCAGCTGAGCAGGTTAGAAGTATTTTTTACTGTGTATTCCCTTAAATTTTTCCGGCACCTCCAAGTTGCCTCAAGCTTTCTTCGTCTTCTTGATTAGCTTTGACAGTCAGCAACAGTTTTGAATCTGACACCAAAGCTTCACTTTGCTGCAGAGCAAACATGAGCACGGCAAGAAGTCGTCAACAGGGCAATACATCTTTACCAGAGGTGCAACCGGACTTAAAAGCGTGAGTAGGAAGTCTACAAAATGATATAAATGAGACACGAAGCAATGTCAAAAATATCCAGGAACAGATTATCAAAGGCGTACAAAACGATGTCGCAGATCTCCAAGAACAGATCAAAGACAGAAAAAAATCTTGTATTGATATGATTGAATTTAGAAAGTTCAGAGAAGAAATTAAGATTCTCAATAAAGACAACACAGCATTAAAACGGGAGGTGGAGAAGCTGAAAGAGGAGAATGCAACATTGCGCCAACAGTCGAATGCCAAGCAGCAAGGCAACACCCATTGGGACAATAGCAGTGTTGTGGAGAACATTAAAATGGAGATAGGAGCATTGTGCCAACAGTTGCAACTAAATAACACTGATTTGAAGAACTTTAGGGAGGAGATGGCCGCATTGAAACAACAGCCCAGTGCCAGACATCAAGATATCACAAATCTGGGGAATATTTAGTGTTTTGGAAGACATCAAAGAGGAAGTGGATCAGTTTACACGACAGAATGGCATCATCATTGCCGGGCTACGCATCAATCCTCGATCCTACTCAAGAGCAGCCGATAATAGAGAAGAATCAGACGACATAGACGTTGCTTCAATTGAGCAACAAGTGGTCAACTTTTTGCAATAAAAAGGAAATTAATGCCGATATTAACACCATTAATGCATGCAACTCACTGAATAGAAAAGGCAACAATACCACGCCAGTTACCACCGTGAAGCTTGCCAACAGGAAATCAAAAATGGCATTGCTGACACAGGGAAAAAAAGCTGAAGGCCACAAATGTGTACATGAACGAGCGCTTCACTAAACGCAAGGCTGAAATTGCGAAGAAAGCATGTGACTTGAGAAAACGGGGGGAAATTCAGGTAACTTGGAGCGCCAACTGCACAATCTACAACAAACTGAATGAGGGTCCAGAAGCAAGAGTCGTAGTTGTCAAAGACATCAAAGAACTGGACGAATATTAGAACTCCCACAGCAACCACAACAGCAACAACGATATAACCTTAGAGGAAAATCTAATCTAAAACATTTGTATGCACGTACAACACTTGACACCCTTAGCATATCCGTATGGATTAAGCAAGGAAATCATATAAAGCCCCAATATGATTCTTACTTATGGTTTATTTATCTATTTATTTGCTGTTTGTTTGCAAACAGAAAGCAAGTAAATGCGATAAAACTGCTATGATACGAAAAGGGGTAGGATTAAATAAGCTCTGCTTCTTCCTTCTCCTTTTCGGACGTGCTGTAATGAAACAACTGGAAATATGTGATGCATTACATTGTATCGTATGCAGGTTTGAAACAAACTGAAACTGATCTGAACTGAACTGAAGAAGCAGGGAATTCGGCCGGCCTGGGAACAGAGCTGGACGAAGTGGCTGGGAAGAGGGAAGTCTGGGCTTTTCTGCTTAGGCTGCTGCCCCCGCGACCCGACCTCGGATAAGCGGAAGAAAATGGATGGATGGATGGAGTTAACTTGTGATTAATCACTAAAAATGTACGCATTAATCATGTATGCACGCACAATTTATTTTCACCGTACATGCCCACGTACCTGGAAGGCGGCGCCGGCTGTTAAACTGTCTGGGATCAATGCATACGTCAGTTTAAAAATAAGTGAGGAGACTCCAACCAGTGTGCTCACAGGGAAATTTTTATTAAACATAAACTCTAAGGGGACTTACCAAGTTTTGAGAAAATAAATGACATGCATTCAAGTAAAACATTTACAAAATGTTCCTTGATGACAATAGTCTGACATTGCATTAGTTTCCAAATATTGGAGTCTTTTTTTAAGGTCATTTTAAATTATGTGAGCGAGTTATAACCTGTAATTAATGATGAATAATCACAATTCAAAATCTTGATTAACCCTTTTTTTAAATAATCGTTTAACAACACTAATTTAGACCTAAATCTGAGCCAGTGTTAGAGAAAAAGGTAAATAATTGACCATAGATCTTGTCTTTCCCATTCATCTCTGTTGTCATGTAGCTCGCCTATTTGCACCCAATGTGATTACACTGCTTTATGCTAACTACAGCCTTCCATCTTCCTCTCATCAGTAGTCCACCTTCCTTTTATACGCCAATTAGTTTGCTCCTGACTCCTCTCAGCTCATCCTTTTTTTCTTTTTTTCCCGTCCCCTATCTAGCTCCGTGTGAAAGGCTCCGTGTAGCTCAATATTGAATGAGATTTCGTTCATAAATCAACCATCTCTTCTTCTCTCTCCTGGAGCAATTGAATGATTGTGTTCATCTCCAAAAACCCTGTGAGTGCCAACAAGGATCTTAATGGCACTTTGTGATTAAAGAACCATTCATCTTGAAATGAAATATCTATTGAAGAATGGGCCAATATTTTATTAGCTGTGATTTCATATATTTTAACCGCACGCTTGTTTGTTTTGATCCCTCCTCATTCATTTATCACTAAATATATCTTTTTTTTTGTCTTATTTGCGCTTACATAATGTACTGCACATTGTGTTTGTGTGTGAAAAAGGCTCATCTTTGTCACTTTCCAAGCATCTAGGGAAATCGACTATGGTCGGTCTTCCTGCCCCCGAGGCATCCGTCACACCCTTGCAGAGAAAATGTTCAATTTGCAGACTTCCCTTTTGCACAACAGATTCCATTTATTTTCTGTCATGTGTGCAATAATTTGTTGCATGTTATATACAGTATACGGTACTGAAATGTGTATTATGTCATTTACATGGGCTTGAAATAGTAGTTTTTTTGTAGAGATAACTTCTGGTGCCCGTGCTCATTAGGTTAGGCAAATGTTTTTGTGACAACTAACACGTGTGTAAAATAATACGATGAGGTGAATACAGTAGTATCTCAATTTATAAGCTTAATTGGTTCTGTGACTGAGCTCTAAACTCAAAACACGTGTTTCTCAAATCAATGTCTCCCATTGAAATTTATTAAAATCAATTTAGTTGGTGCCTGACCCCCCAAAACAGATTCAGATTAGCAATATTGTTTGGAACCCATACAATAGAATGTGATACAAACAACTACAGTAGTTTTATAATGTAAAAGTACACATACAAATAAAGTAGAACAAAGTAAAAATATTGTACAGTATTTACTGTACTTTGGAGAGCGGACTTCTTCTCAGCGCTGTTCTTCACACTCACTTTCTTCATTCCAATGGTTGTAAAACAAAAATATGTACGTTTATTGCTATGAACTACTGCTAGTGAGTGAGACTGGAGGTTTTGGTTGAATATTACTAGGTTCACTGTGGCATTTGCTACACCAAATAATGGCGGGGACGCTTGCAACTCAAATGTTTCCTTGCAGTTTAAAGGGGAACTGCACTTTTTTGGAATGTTGCCTATCACTCACAATCCCTATGCAAGACAAGAACACATACCAGTGTGTTTTTCTTTTTTTAATACATTCTAAGTTGTTAGATATGGCAATATAAGGTGGCTAACAAAGCAGCTACAACAATGCAAGTACAGTATTCTGTCTATAAAGCCCTGTAAAAAAAAAAAAAAAAAAAATTCTTCCTTTACAACTTGTGACCTGAATATTAAAATGTTTAGCATGTATGCTTATCATTCACAATCATTATGAAAGACATGATGACGGATGGATTTTTTTTAATGCACTCTAGAATAAATGTTGCCAGTTGCCAGCCGTGTTGTAGTTTTTAGCGCTTCTATATGGCGTCTAGAATAAATAAATGCAATCAAAAGTCCACTTACAATGGAGTCTATGGGATTTGCTCTATTCTGCCTATAAAGCCATTAAAAAAACATCCAAACACCTCCATTAAAGTTTTATATACATTATGTAAATATATACAGTATGTAATGTAGTAACGGGCTCATTTATAATATTTAATATTTACGTATTTTGTCCATTGTAAGCTCACGCAGTGCATCAATTTCAAAAAAGCATTTTTTTATCCACTACATCACTGATTAATACTCACTGCAGACTTTATGGGAGCCAACAAACATAATAAACATAACTTACTGTACAATGTCTGCTGTCATTAGGATGCTGACTGATAGAATCTTGTTATATTCCCGTTTAGATGAAGAATGGCTTTTTGCGAAGAAAAGGGGAATGGAACCAAGCGTCTTTTGGTGTCGTTCTCGCCATTTCCGGGGTTTAAATTGGCTGTCAAAGTGTCCCAACTTGTCTTATTACATCCTCGTACTTCTACTATCCAGATGAGAGCATGATTTATGATCTACAATAAACTTTCACGAGCAAAGGAAGCAGCTTACCACTCGATGATGTAAACATTGGCACACACGCTAGTGATCATGGCACCGCTATAATTTGTCTGCGTTAACTCTTGAGTTACTTGAGTTAAGGTAATTACGAGAGTGAAGTACAGATTTTAGGAAAATTCAAATGAAAATATGACTTTGAAAAAGCTGCCAAAAATGTATATTTCAATCTTTTTTAAATTGTTTTTAATTGGAGTTTTAGAAGGAACAAATATACATAAACCTAAAAAAATATATTGCTATTTAACCTTACAGGGGTTGTTTGTAACCTTGCTCAAAGTAAAAAATGTTCAAAGCATAAATTCTAACAAGACGACCATTAGTGGTTTAACAGAACACATAAAAAAACACAATTACTTAGTTTATGCAGTAAAAATGTTTTCCAGCCCGAATAAAATGGTATGTGTTTATGGCGGTCACTCACAATACGCGCAGGGAGCATGTGCACACATACCAGAAAAGTCCAAGAGAAGCAACAAACAATTTGCAGTCATGTTGTGGTTGTTATGATAGAATTCACATACATACAGCTAACATTAACTATCTAAATTCATATTATTAGCTAACAACACCCAAAGCTCATGCGCAGGCACGTGTTACGTACGTACATACGTAGTTACATCATTACGTCCTAAAATCTGTTAGAGGGCAGGATATAATGCTTAAAACATTGAAAGGTTAGCTCCCTCTAGGCATCTGTGTAAATGTTGCAAACAGCCCCTTTAAGAGGAATAAATAAATTCACTTGTATTTCGTTCAATAAATAAATAAAACAATCAAAATTATAAATAAACATAACATGCTTGTGGGATCATACATATATATTTTTTTACTTTTCCTATAGGCTATACTTATCATCTAATAAGTGTTTCTTACTAAAGATAAGTATCATGTTTTTTCTAAAAAAATTATCCACTTCAACCATATTTTTCTTAGATGTAGTATGAGTTGTTTTCTCCATTGTTTATATTTCTTTTATAATGTCCAGCCACAGATGAAGTCATGCATTTTCAAGACATTTTGCATAATATTACGTAAAACGTAATATTAAAAAAACAAACAAAATTATGGCTAGTTGAGCAACAATCGTGTTCCCATGTTTAGTTTTTACTCATTTTTACTAATTGGTTTTTATCTAGTCTGCACTTTGTCTGTGTAATAATTATTATTATTGGCTTTTATCTAGTTTGCACTTTGTCTGTGTTATTACTATTATCATTATTATCAACTCATTCTATTTTTTATTTTCCTATTTTAATGATGTTGGATCTGTGTTGTTGTTGTTGTTGGGGACAAGTGTTGTAAATTAGCTTTGGCTACAAACACTGTGATGCATGCATCGGATAACTGTTTCAGATGTCTATGTTTTTGTATCTGTCCCTATTTCAAATAAACCTCTATAATAATATAATAATAATTATATAACAATTAGTCATTTTTAAATGATTTAAAAGTAGTATTTGTTTATTTACGTGTTGTGATTACAACTTGATTCTAACATTTTCCAAACCAGGATTTGGAAAATGATATAGATCCAGATACAAATTTTTTCTCCCACATCAGTAATAATTGTTTTTTATTATACAGATGATCAATATAATAGCAACATTAAATGTGATAGCAAATTGTCAATTATTAATTTTAATAGCAGAAGCTTGTATGCAAACTACAACAACATTAAGAACTTTTTGGAACACATCAACGAACCCTTCAAAGTGATTGCTGTCACAGAAACATGGATTGATGATGAAAAAGGAATAGATTTTGATCTGGAAGGATATGAACTTAACTACATCAACAGAACCAACAAAAATGGAGGAGTAGCTGTGTACGTGATGAAGAACCTGAACTACAAAGTGGTAAAAAAACATGTCATTTGCTATAGATTATATCTTAGAATGTATAACCATTGAAATATGTCAGGAAAAAAGCAAAAACATATTCATCAGTTGTATATATAGATCACCTAAGTCAAGTATAGAAACATTTGAAGAATGGATCAAGGCAACTTACATGGACAATGGTCAAAGAATAATGTTCTCATGTGGTGACTTTAATATTGACTTATTGAACCCTAACAAGCAAAAGTCTATTGATGACTTCATTGATACAATGTACAGCATCAGTTTATATCCTAAAATCACAAAGCCAAGCAGAATCACAGCACACTGTGCCACGCTTATTGATAATATTTTTACCAATGATTTTGATAATAACACTACAAGTGGTCTACTTATAACCGACGTTAGTGATCATCTGCCAGTTTTTACAATATATGATGGACACTACAAGAAGAACATGGAAGACAAAAGGACATTTCGAAGACTGTGCACAGAGAAGAGGATGATTGCCTTCAAAATTGAGCTACAAAAGCAAGATTGGGTCAATGTGTACAATGAAAAAGAGATTGATGAAGCATATGAACATTTCTTAAAGAAGTTCATAATACTTTATGACAAACATTGTCCATGGACACAACTCAGTAATGAGCAGAGAAAGAATAATCAACCATGGATGACAAAAGGATTAAAAAATGCTTGTAAGAAGAAGAATACACTATATAGAACATTTATAGCACAAAGAACTATAGAGGCAGAAATTAAGTACAACAATTATAAAAACAAGTTAACATACATACTACGATCATGTAGAAAATAATATTACAGTGAATTATTGGACAGGAACAAAAATAATATGAGAGCAACATGGGGCATCCTCAATAGCATTATTAAAAATGGAACTAAGAGGGACTACCCTCAATACTTCTTAGACGGGGGAAAAAAAAAAAAAGACAACATAAAGGAAGTAGTTGAAAGCTTCAATAATTATTTCGTAAATATTGGACCAAAATTGGAAGAAAGGATTGCAGACCCAGTTCCAATTGAGGACTATAATGATACCATAAAGCGAAATCCCAACTCCATGTTCCTCAGTTGGAAATAGTTACAATCGTGAAAAAATGTAAATCTAAGACTTCAACTGATTGTAACAGAATTGATATGGAAACGATAAAAAAGGTTATCGAAGAGATCTCAGGACCATTAATGTATATGAGTAACCTATCATTTCAAACAGGTACATTTCCAAACAAAATGAAAATAGCTAAAGTTGCACCAATTTATAAGACTGGAGACAAACATAAATTTACAAATTATAGACCTGTTTCTTTACTTCCACAATTTTCTAAAATCATTGAAAAACTGTTCAATAACAGATTAGAGAGTTTCATAAATAAAAATAGAAAACTCGAAGAGAACCAATATGGATACAGGGCTAATGTTTAAACTTCAATGGCTTTAATTGAAATTACAGAAGAAATTACCAATGCAATAGATAGTAAAAAATGTGCGGCAGCGGTTTTTATGGATCTAACTAAAGCATTTGACAAAATTAATCACAATATTTTAATCAAAAAACTAGAACGATATGGCATCAGAGGGTTAGTCTTAAACTGGATAAGAAGTTATCTAACGAACAGGAAACAATACGTGAAGCTAGGCGAACACACATCTACAATGCTAAATATATCCTGTGGAGTACCTCAGGGATCAATACTAGGACCTAAATTATTCAATCTCTATATAAATGACTTTTGTAAAGTTACAAAAGATTTAAAGTCAGTATTATTTGCGGATGATACAACAGCGTTTTGTTCAGGAGAGAACACACAGAAGATAATACAAATAATAACAGAAGAAATTAACAAATTAAAAAGATGGTTTGACAAAAACAGACTATCGTTGAATCTCAGTAAAACTAAAATAATGCTATTTGGTAACAGTAGAAGAGAAAGTCAAACACAAATACAAATAGACGGAATAGAAATTGAAAGAGTAAATGAAACCAAATTTCTAGGTATAATGCCATCCATCCATCCATCTTCTTCCGCTTATCCGAGGTCGGGTCGCGGGGGCAGCAGCTTAAGCAGGGAAGCCCAGACTTCCCTCTCCCCAGCCACTTCGTCCAGCTCCTCCCGGGGGATCCCGAGGCGTTCCCAGGCCAGCCGGGAGACATAGTCTTCCCAACGTGTCCTGGGTCTTCCCCGTGGCCTCCTACCGGTCGGACGTGCCCTAAACACCTCCCTAGGGAGGCGTTCGGGTGGCATCCTGACCAGATGCCCGAACCACCTCATCTGGCTCCTCTCGATGTGGAGGAGCAGCGGCTTTACTTTGAGCTCCCCCCAGGTGGCAGAGCTTCTCACCCTATCTCTAAGGGAGAGCCCCGCCACCCGGCGGAGGAAACTCATTTCGGCCGCTTGTACCCGTGATCTTGTCCTTTCGGTCATAACCCAAAGCTCATGACCATAGGTGAGGATGGGAACGAAGATCGACCGGTAAATTGAGAGCTTTGCCTTCCGGCTCAGCTCCTTCTTCACCACAACGGATCGATACAGCGTCCGCATTACTGAAGACGCCGCACCGATCCGCCTGTCGATCTCACGATCCACTCTTCCCTGGAGGAGTTCAAGTACCTAGGTATAATGATTGATGATAAATTGAACTGGAAATCTCACGTAAAAAATATACAACATAAAGTAGCAAGAAACACGTCAATAATGAATAAAGCAAAACATGTTATAGACCAAAAATCACTTCATATTCTCTACTGCTCACTAGTGTTACCATATCTGAGCTACTGTGTAGAAATATGGGGAAATAATTACAAAAGTACACTTCATTCATTAACGGTGTTACAAAAAAGATCAGTTAGAATAATACATAATGTTGGATATAGAGAACATACAAACCCTTTATTTATTGAATCAAAAATACTGAAATTCCATGAAATAGTGAATTTGAAAACAGCTAAAATTATACACAAAGCAAACTATAACCTGCTACCCAAGAATATACAACAATTCTTCTCAAAAAAAGAGGAGAAATATAATCTTAGAGAAAAACGTAATTTAAAACATTTGTATGCACGTACAACACTTAAGACCTTCAGTACATCTGTATGTGGAATTAAATTATGGAATGGATTAAGCAAAGCAATCAAACAATGTACTAATATGATCCACTTCAAGAAACTCTTCAAACTTAAAGTGTTTACAAAGTACAAAGAAGAAGAACCATGACAAACATTCTGAATTTATTTCATCCATTCATTCATTCATTCTTAAAGTAATCTTACTTATCTCATCATATGAAATATGACTTACTTCACCAATTATTATTATTAAATTATTACTATTATTTATTTTATCTTTTTAATTGTGATTACTTATGGAGTTTATTGTGAATAAATTGTGAACAGGAAGTGAACAAAAAGTTTTAGCAACTGTTATGTAAAGAAAAGGGGTAGGATTAAATAAACTCTGCTTCTTCCTACTCCTTTTCGAACATGTTGAAAAGAGAAACTGGAAATTGTGATGTATCATGTTGTATGCTTGCATGTTCGAAATAAACTCAAACTCAAACTTTGTTCCTAATTATTTTTTGCCAAAAAATTGGAAAATCTTTAACACAGAAAGTGTACAGATAAATTGGTGTTAGAAGGAGTAGGATTTAACATGCTCTGCTTCTTCTTACCCCTTTTTGGACCTGACATGTTGGTGTAAACATGTGATATTCTTTTATGTAACTTTAAGTGTGTTTGAAATAAGCTAAAGCATAGACTTACTTTATTTTTACTTTTTCTCCAAATGTATATGCCCTAATACTCCTTTAACGTTGGACTTCCATTTTCACTCATTTTTGGAGAGGAGGAACACTGCAATGCTATTCTTGGCACATGATGACATCATTACATTATTATTTATACCAAAGGCCACAATTTGGTCAGCATGCCACTGATTGTATGACTGTGTACTAATTGTAGTTGCATCCCTCCCCCCATTGTGATTTTTTTTTTTATTGAACTCCATCTGCCAATCATTTTGTGTTGCCCGGCTTCAAAATGCCAGCAGGCAAGCAGCTGATAGGCAGCAGGCAAGCAGCTGCTGGCAGCGATTTGCAAAGCCCCTTTAACTAGTAAACCAGAAGTAAACATATGGAGGCCATAGTATGTCATTGCAGAAGCCCTATTAAATGATCTTACAGCAAAATTGTAGCCATAAGCCTTTCTTAAACAACATATTCCCGGCATCCATATTTAAAAAATCAGGGGAAACCTGGGGCTTCTTTAACATTGAGGTTAAACCTTCAGTCAGTGGTTGTTTTTGTGGTGCAAACATGTGTTCGCTTAGTTAGTCCAGCCTCCTAGAAGAGCTCGACCTCATGTGAAGCTAAATTGCATATCTCACTCACTCTCGTCTGCAAAGATCCCATGATGCTCTTTCACAGTTTCTATATATTTAGCCTGTCTTTCATCGGCCTGCTTTTCTCCAAATGGAAAAAAGTGGACCATCTCTGTGCTCATTTAGACATGTGGATTGTTCTGCATTAGCGTTTTTTGTAATCCTTAAACAAAGCAGTACTAGGGCCACACTGAAAATAAAAGATAATTACTCCTAATTTTGTATGAGAATTTTGACAGCATTCATTATAATGAAATATTTATTTCTCTCAACTTATTAAATTTTAATCTAACACCATTGCACGTATTAATGCTCATAACATTACAAATTTATTTTTTGTAACACCTTGTGTTCATTCTTGCTACACAACTTTATTTTTTAAGACATTAGGAACATTTTCTCGTACCATAACTAGTTTCATCTCCTACCGTTACTACTTGTATCTTTTTTTTAAAATTACAAATGTATTGTACCGTTTGACTTTCTGCTCATAACATTACAACTGTTAATCGTATCAGTATTTTATTCTTGTAACTAATGTTGTCCTGATCCGATAATAATATATATAATATTGATGACTGTATTATGATGATAGTATATATGATAGTATATATCTGTATCATGAATCAATTTAAGTGGACCCCGACTTAAACAAGTTGAAAAACTTATTCGGGTGTTACCATTTAGTGGTCAATTTTACGGAATATGTACTTCACTGTGCAACCTGCTAATAAAAGTCTCAATCAATCAATCAATCAATCAATCAGCAAAGTATCAGATTATATCAGTTTGCATTTCAAAAATCTCTGATATAAGGCCTGATACAAGCAGTCCTGCAGTGCGTTTATTTGTGCAAAGCTGGACAGCCACTTAAATCTTTATGTCCTCCAATAAACTCTTGTATTTGAGTGAAATAATTTACAAAATGTAAATATGGTAGGCTATTGGCTACTAGGCGCTAGCAGCTACACAACAGCTAAGCACATAATAGCACACAAGCTCCCATACGTAATAAGTGTCCTTGACTGAAAAATATTGCAGTCTAAAACACATTTATCAATATCACCAAGTATCAAATAATTGAAGTTTCATATTACTCACAGATATAAAGTCTCCACGGCAGAAGCTTATCAGAAAGTATCCAGTAACAAACGTGTCCGCATCATTCTATTTACAACGTCATGAGCTTGATTTAATGAATTATTGTGGCCAAAACTATTACCATGCTGCTTCAACTTAAAGGGGTCATATCATTTTTTTTTTTTCTAAAACATGTAGTGGTGTTTTTTTGGGCAAAATGTTGCATAGATTATGTTTTACAGACCGTCTTCCAGCCACTTTCTGAGGATCTCTTCTGTTTTGTTGGCGGTCTTATTTACGTGCCTCCACTTCGTGTAGTTTCTAGCGCTTCCTTATGACGTCTACTACAGATTAAGTTTGATCTACAGTATAACCTACTTTAAAATAGAAATGGCAATAGCGGAGGATGCATGTGCATGTACGAGACAGTCTGCCCCACAACAAGAAGATAGAGAAAAAGAAGGAACTTATTGACTACAATGGCGGACTCGCGCAAAGCACTTTGGGTAAATTTCTGTCACATATGGATAATCAGCTGACGTCACCAATGTCACAAATGGGGCAAATTCCAAACGGCTCTTTTCCTGGAAGTATGAAAGAAGGCTAGATTGTTTTATAAATATCTCTGCCAGGCATCCCAAGTTTGATTTCATATTTTCTGGATTTATGCAAATTCCAAATACACGACATCAAGTACCAATAGTTTACAAAAGTTGGTTTTGCATAATAGGGTCCCTTTAAGAACAGCAATACGTCCATATAATAAATAGTTTAGTGTTTTCCATACCTACCATTGTTCTCAGTGTCACTAATTTCACTTAATCAAGCCTTTTCTAACATTCCCCACAACAAAATAATACAAGTATGCATGACGTGCTGATATTGGATAGTATTGGTATCGACTATTACTTGCATCAGAAGTGAAAAAGTTGTCTCGTGACATTCCTACTTGTAACATTTATCATCAGCAAGTATTATTCTCATAGCAATCTTTTTAATGTAACTTCCCTGTTCTATTCCTGTAACATTACGACATTATTCTTATTCATACGGTTTTACTTTTGCTGCTTTACAGCTTTTCTTTTTGTTATGCCTTTGCTCTTATAAAGATAGCGCCGTCTTCCAACTCAAAGTTTGTGTTAAACATCCTTTGGCCAATAAAGCTTATTTTACTATTACTAGTTTTTTCCCATTACATTATTTACTTATTTTTCTAACATAAGTTTGTTTTGAAAACATTAGTTATGTTGTCACAATTTTACATTTTGACATCATTCTTACAACATTGCAACTTTACTTGCGTACTGTTAAGACTTTGTTTCTGAACATTAAAACAATAATCGTCTCACATTCCGACATTTCCTTGTAACTTTACAGCTTGAGTTTAGTGTTACTGTACAGTCTTATTCTGGTGACAATCTTGTACCATTTAAACTTTTTATTGTTACATTGCACATTTATTGTTATGGTTGTGGTTTAAAATTTGGTACATCACATACAGTATTTCAAGTTTCTCATTACAACATGTCCGAAAAGGAGTAGGAAAAGCTTAGCTTATCAAACCCTACTCCTTTTCTAATTCTTAACAATTTCTAACACATTTGTTTGTTCACTTTCTGTGCTCAATTTTTAACACAAACAAATGAATTAATTAAATAAATAAATTGAAAGGGCTGTTTACAACTTGCTCACAGTAAAATCTTTCAAAGCAATAAATATAACAAGAGCACCATTGGCTAGCTTATGTTGCCATTAGTGGTTTAATAGAACACATTTGTTTTACAATTGTGTATATTTTAACAATTACTAAGTTAATGTATTACCGCATTACAACTTTTTTCTTGTAGTTTAGTGTTACTGTAAAGTCTTATTCTGGTGACAATCTTGTACCATTTAAACTTTTTATTGTTACATTGCACATTAATTGTTATGGTTGTGGTTTAATTCATTTGGAACTTGCACACATTTAAAATTTGGTACATCACATACAGTATTTCAAGTTTCTCATTACAACATGTCCGAAAAGGAGTACGAAAAGCTTAGCTTATCAAACCCTACTCCTTTTCTAATTCTTAACAATTTCTAACACATTTGTTTGTTCACTTTCTGTGCTCAATTTTTAACACAAACAAATGAATTAATTAAATAAATAAATTGAAAGGGCTGTTTTCAACTTGCTCACAGTAAAAAAATTTCAAAGCAATAAATATAACAAGAGCACCATTGGCTAGCTTATGTTGCCATTAGTGGCTTAATGGAACACATTTGTTTTACAATTGTGTATATTTTAACAATTACTAAGTTAATGTATTACCGCATTACAACTTTTTTCTTGTAGCATTGCAACTTTATTTTGTACCATTCCAAGTTTTGTCTCGAAATATTACAAAAGCGATGTCCAAAGTGCCTTTTGCAGCCCGCAACTCTTTTTTTTTTTTTTTTTTGCTGGTCGGCGGAATTCTAAAAATAAAACAGGAAAACTGAAAAAAACAGCAAAAACGGGGGATAAAAAGGGCCAAAAAGTTACTGTAATGTAACGAGAAAAATACAAAAAATATAGATAGAAACACACACCGTCAGTTTGACAAAGCTAAAACCCTACTTTGAATTGGTTTTAGTCTGTTCACAAAATAAAATAAATATTTTTTAAGTACAGGCCTCAGTAGAAAAGGTTTAGACACTTCTGCATCATGATTTTATTTTTGGAACATAACGTTTATCTTAAAGGGATCATATTACGTTTTTTTTTTCTATATTTAAAACACTTCCTTGTTGTCTACATAAAATGTAATGGTGGTTCTTTGGCCAACATTTTCTATAAATTATGTTTAACAGACCGTTATCAAGCCGCTTTCTGACCGCCCGCTAAGGATGCGCTGTTTTGTGGGCGGTCTTCTTTACATGCCTCCACTTCGACTGCGTCTTCTCCCCGTCAGCCATGTTGTAATCTTTAGGGCTTCCATATCGAGTCTACTGACCTATATAATTTTGATCTATGCACTTAGAGCAAGTCTGCCCAAAAACAAGAGGCTGGAGTAAAAGAAGGAACTTATCGACTACAATGGTGGATAGAGGTGGGACTCTTTGGGCACCTCAGGATTTGATTACGATTACGGTTCTGGATTAAAAATCGATTATTGATGCATCTTTAATTTATGTATATTGATGCATTTTCACATTTCTTTTCATATCACTAAATAAGCGTTTATCACTTGCAACTTTAAAAAAAAAATTCATTTGGAATAAGAAACAGTTAATTTAATTCCCACATTTATTAAAAATAATGAAAATGTGTGCAAAACTGGACCATAAGTGCGCGATAATAAAGGAGCTAGTCAGATCTCTCTGTGAGGTCAGTCAAATTTTAGAACTGTCTGCATTACTTTATTTATTCATTATTAAATAAATCGATTATTGATTATTGACGTTTACTAATCAATTCTACAATCGTCCATGTCCAACTTGCGATGCATCTAAAAATTTATTATTTCCCCCACCTCTAATGATGGACTTTCGCAAAGCTCTTCAGGTAAATTTCTACGATATATGGAGATATCCGCTGACATCACCAATGGGAAAAACTTCATAAGTTGGGCAAATTCCAAATGGCTCGTTTGGAGAAAGTTTAAGGGAAGGAAAGATTGTTTCAAAAATATCTGCCATGCTTCTATGGTTTGATTTCAAACTTTTGGGACTTGTGCTGATCCCAAATACACAAAAATAGGTACTAATAGATAAGAAAAGTTGGTTTGCATAGTAGGTCCCTTTTAAACCATTGCAACATCATTAGGGCTGTGAATCTTTGGGTGTCCCACGATTCGTTTCAGTATCGATTCTTGGGGTCACGATTCGATTCAAAATCGATTTTTTTTTTTCAACTCAACACGATTCTCGATTCTAAAACGATTTTTTTCCCGATTCAAAACAATTCTCTTTTCATTCAATACATAGCATTTCAGCAGAATCTACCCCAGTCTGCTGACATGCAAGTTGATTAGTAGATTTTTGTAAAAAGCTTTTATAATTGTAAAGGACAATGTTTTATCAACTGATTGCAATAATGTAAATTTGTTTTAACTATTAAATGAACGAAAAATATGACTTATTTTATCTTTGTGAAAATATTGGACACAGTGTGTTGTCAAGCTTATGAGATGCGACGCAAGTGTAAGCCACTGTGACACTATTGTTCTTTTTTTTATTTTTATAAATGTCTAATGATAATATAGCAGTGATTTTTAATCACTGCTATGTTGAAATTGTAACTAATATTGATACTGTTGTTGATAATATTAATTTTTGTTTCACTACTTTTAGTTTGTTCTGTGTTGTGTTTGTGTCTCCTCTCAATTGCTGTTTATTGCAGTTCTTAGTGTTGCTGGGTCGGGTTTGAATTTTTAATTGGATTGCATTGTTATGGTATTGTTTTGTATTGTTTTGTTGGATTGATTAATTAAAAAAAAAAAAAAAAATAAGTATAAAATTATAAACAAATTTTTTTTTAAATGAGAATCGATTCTGAATCGCACAACGTGAGAATCGCGATTCAAATTCGAATCGATTTTTTCCCACACCCCTAAACATCATTATGTATATTTTCCTTGTAAAATCATGACTATATTACAAGTTTGTTCTGCCGACCAGTGTGGCCCTCATACTTCATAAGTATGCTGTGTGTGTTCCATAGCTTCAAGTTTGAGTGGGTTCACACCATCCTGGACCCAACCGGACTCAACTGACTCAAACTGACCGATTTCTCTGCCTGTTCCCCACAGCATGTTTCAAAGGATGAGGCCATTCTCTTGGGATAGCCATGTTTTGTCTCCATGACAGCTATGTCACTCAGCCCTCTCTGCAGTGACCCCTGTGCCGCGAATGATGCTGGGAAATAACGAGCACTTTTATCCCGGTCAGGATGACCAAGATGGGGAGGATGAGGAGGAGGACGAGGACCTGGTCAGAGAACCCAGAAAAGGGGAAGACGGACATGACATCGAGAATGGAGGGTTAGAAGGTTTGCTAGAGAAGGAAATGACGGGAGGAAGACAATCCTGGGAAGGAAAAGTTGGCGAGGTGGTCAAACCGGCAGCCATTGTAGTCGGCAGGCAGAGAGCAGACCGCCCCGTGAGGTTAGGAAACCCGGGAAACCGCGGGGTCGCTTACATGTCCAATCAAGACATCTTACATCATCACACAGCCAATAAGACGCAGCATCATGTCGTCGCGGCCAATCAGCATCACACGGGCTTGAACGCACCGCACAAGAGAAGAGCACTGATGGAGCGCAGCATGACCACCATGGCGCCGTTGGAGGACACTTTCCTGACCATGATGGTGTTCCGCGTTGGAATTCCTGACATCAAACAAACAGTAGGTTCTCTAAAAACACACCATTATTTAAGCCTTCTTTATGAGTTGTATTCTACTAAATGCTACTACTGCAGAGAGAAAAACTTTCCATGCGGTATCTTACAAAAATGAGTACTGTACCCCGTCACATTTCGGCAGCCGTTTTAATATTACTTCTCAATGGACAAATATCAAAATTAAACTTGGTTGTGACCTTAGCAGTACTCAAGTAAAAGTACTGTTACTTTAGAGCAAAGTTGTCCAAACCTTTGGCACTGAGGGCTGCACACTGTAAAATCAAAGCATGTGGGGTCCATTTTGAGAATTTTTTATTTTCAAAACCATTACAATATGTACGTTTTTAACTTTAGGGCTCTCCTCAAGTTCTCAGTCACAAAAAGTCATATATATATTTTTTTTAAATCATGTTTTATGACAATGACAGTTTACGGCAAAAACACCTCATATGCAACATTTCCCGCCTAAAATGTGTTAAAGTGGAATATTTGATTTGAAGTAATTGGAGCCATAAGTAGGTCAACAATTCATAACAACATTGATTTTGATTGTTTGCTCAAGAACCCAAAAGGGCCCCAATCATAAAAGTGGTAAAAATAAGTCACACATTTTTTTTTTACGTTCAACGCTCAAATCTCTAGATCAGCTTTAAATATATCGGTTGATTATAAGTTTTTATTATTGTGTATGTTTTAATTTTTTTTGCTTGTTTGTTTTTTGCTCTTTTTGTCATAATGTTTTTTTTTTTAATGGAAAACACACTAAATATACAATATTTTCCCTAAAAAATATTTTAGAGTCGAATATTTGATGTGAGGTAATTGGAGCCTTGAATATGTCACTAATTCATAACAACATTGATTTTGATTCATTATTTTTTTTTGAGCAATGACTGTTAAAAAAAACAAAACAGCCTGCATGGCATCTTTGTGTTATTAGAATTCTCATTACATATCACCTGCATGCTCTTTTTTTCCCCACTTTTTAATGTTTTTTTGTGGTTGTAGTATTTATAGAATTTGCCGGGGGCCGTTAAAAATTTGAGAATGGCCCTCGGGCCGCACTTTGGACACCAGTGTTTTAGAGTACATTAGAAAAAATCCAAACAAAACATGTCTTATTTGATACTTCACAGCCTACTTGACCCAGACCTTCTGTTCACATTTTGAATCCACTCTCAAGAACCCAGAGCTTTGCAGCAAGTAGATACACCCCCCTCCCCCCCTACACACCTCATTTCACCATGTTGTCATTCCAATGGGTGATGACTCTCGAAAAGAAAGTGTGAGTTCAACTTCATCAGCCTGTGATGGCAGACATGTACAGTCAACATGTAGGGTCAAGGTCAGACATGGTGCTATTGTGCTTTTATAAACCAAACTTGGCTCCAATTCACACTTGAAGCAGCTCTGGCTTGTGTGGAGGCGGCAGGTGAGAATTGGCAAGCCCACACATACCAGAACTAGGCGCGAAACAGTGCAACCGCGTAACCTCTCCACTCTGTCATCGTTACTAAATTTTCATATCCTTTATGCGTTCTGGCTGTTCTACATGTCAGCTAATCTGCCCTCAAAGCAACCGTAATCGCTAATTGGCTTTTAATGAGTTTGGGGAGGGGGAAGAAGGAGGAGGAATATGAGGATATGTGCCCTTGGGTCCGGAATGCTCTGTTCACCTTTGATAAACACACCTCAGCCTCTGTAATCTTAACTGTGCTAGTTTTAAAGTGGGTGGGGACATAAATCCCCACGTTGAAAGTAGTTTGCATGATGATGGTTTACTCTCAATGAGACACTCAATCCTATATCACATAATGCACACCACATGACAAACCTATAGAATATATATGCTCACAAATATACTCGCTCTTATTTCTTTGCCATTAGCAGCTCTACCTCCTAAGGGCTGCAGACATATCGCTACGGCAACTGGGGCCTGACTCCTCTAATGAACTGGTTGCCATGCCAATAGAGTTAGTAGACCCTATCAGTAACTAACATTGCAAACTATAGGGGGTAGCTGCTCACGGGTAAGGGTGGGAAGGGGAGGGGGCGGGGGGGTGAACATGAAATGTGCTGAGGTGTACAGTTTTTACTCACAGCTTTACCGAAATGGAACAATACGCATGGATACATCCACGCTGTGTTGTTAGGACCTGGACAGCACTCCTCTGTGGCTTAATGTAATGTAATGACGTGTTGAAAATGGCCGCACGCCAATGACTGCAAAATCCAAAAACGCATTCATGCACATATTTCTGAGGTGCTTTTGTGGCTTATGGGTCTCATATGCTCACACAGTAATTTGTTCTTTTTACTCTGGATTGTTGCACATGATTAGTCATATAGTTTTTTCGACCTGCTGTGGATTTGCACTGTATTTCATGAATATAATGTGGCAGATAATAAATTATTTAAAGGTAAGGTAAGCCATACATTTTCTAAGGCAGTGGTTCTCAACCTTTTTTCAGTGATGTACCCCCTGTGAACATTTTTTTAATTCAAGTACCCCCTAATCAGAGCAAAGCATTTTTAGTTGAAAAAAAGAGATAAAGAAGTAAAATACAGCACTATGTCATCAGTTTCTGGTTTATTAAATTGTACAACAGTGCAAAATATTGCTCATTTGTAGTGGTCTTTCTTGAACTATTTGGAAAACAAGATATAAAAATAACTAAAAACTTGTTGAAAAATAAACAAGTGATTCAATTATAAATAAAGATTTCTACACATAGAAGTAATCATCAACTTAAAGTGCCCTCTTTGGGGATTGTAATAGAGATCCATCTGGATTCATGAACTTAATTCTAAACATTTCTTCACAAAAAAATAAATCTTTAACCTCAATATTTATGGAACGTGTCCACAAAAAATCTAGCTGTCAACACTGAATATTGCATTGTTGCATTTCTTTTCACAGTTCTTTTTGACAGACATTTTAGTGAGAAACCTGAGCTTGTGCTTCACTGAGTTTATGAATTTACATTCATATTTTGTTGAAGTATTATTCAATAAATATATTTATAAAGGATTTTGGAATTGTTGCTATTTTTAGAATATTTAAAAAAAATCTCACGTACCCCTTGGCATACCTTCAAGTACCCCCAGGGGTACGCGTACCCCCATTTGAGAACCACTGTTCTAAGGCATGCCCATAGTAGAGTAAAGCATATTGTTTGTGTATTGTAGTAAAGTGCACCACATATGGTGGAAGTATTTAAGCTCATTTTAACCAAAATTGTGTGATATACTGTCAAAAAACAACTGCTTAAATTACAATGTTTAAGTTCTGTTGAGTATAAATGTGTTTTATTAACAAAGTATGGCAATGTTTAATCTGTAAAGAACACATATACTGTACTCTGTTCCACAAGCAATATTGTCAGTATTGCACCTCACACAAATAGCAAAAATTACTTTAATTCATTTCTAATAAGCGCAAGGATGCCAAAACACCATATTTTCTCCCGGTAACTTTTTTCATCGCATTTCTTTGCCGTGAATAAGCGTGACTTGACTGGTCAGGGGGCAGTATAGCTCGGTTGGTAGAGCGGCCGTGCCAGCAACTTAAGGGTTGCAGGTTCGATCCCCGCTTCTGCCATCCTAGTCACTGCCGTGGTGTCCTTGGGCAAGACACTTTACCCACCTGCTCCCAGTGTTACCCACACTGGTTTAAATGTAACTTAGATATTGGGTTTCACTATGTAAAAGCGCATTGAGTCACTAGAGAAAAGCGCTATATAATTATAATTCACTTCACTGCATGATCTCAAAAGAAAATATTGAGCATTTCAAAAGTTTTGTTGTGACTGCCACTCATTTATTTCATCGTGTTAGAGACTATATACAACATCATAAGGTATACAAGCTACATCGCTGACCTTTGACCTCCTCTGTCTGTCAGCAATGTCTCCAGTTCGACCAAGACTGCACGGTGTGGAACGCCAAGCAGCAGATCATCTGCTCCCTCACTGAGACCTTGTGGGACGTCTACAACTATGGCCTCTTCCAGCCCGCGGGAGAGGGACGGGACGCCAAGTTCTTCGACGAGGAGAGGACCTTGAGGGATTACTCACAGTCCTTTGAGAAAGGGGTGCCTTACCTTGAGGTATGACATAATGACACACATATCCATGACAACCTACACACATTAACCCAAAATAAAAGAAACTAGTCTATCTGTGTTGGCCCTGTGATGAGGTGGCAACTTGTCCAGAGTGTACCCCGCCTTCCGCCCGATTGTAGCTGAGATAGGCTCCAGCGCCCCGCGCGACCCCGAAGGGAATAAGCGGTAGAAAATGGATGGATGGATGGATAGTTTAATTAGCACTTTTTGGATATTTGTATTACAGGTACTTCTTTCTAACATTTCCACATATTTGAACTTCCTAACATATACACATTCCCTTGTGAAACCGCTAATAGATAAATAGCAAATCCACTATGATAAAATCATGTTTCATTAGTTTGTATTGCATGATGAATGTTGGACTGTCACAATGATCTCTCACTGCCCTCTGCTGGTGAATCTAATAACGGCAATGTGAACAGAACTGACCGACAAAGAGTTTTTGCATTTTTTAAGGATCCACATCACCAAAGCGGTTTGCTATATAAGCAACTTATATAATATATGTGTAATGTTACCTTCCACAGACTATATATAATATTAGTAAAAAGTGTTGTTTTAAAAATAGATGGTTTGACAAAAACGGACTACTTTAGTAGTAGATGGTAAAATAAAAAAAAATTGATGCAAAAATAGATGATAAAATGAACTGAAAATCTCATAAAAATATACAAAATAATGTGGCAAGAAATGTTGTTGTAATGAATAAAGCTAAATACGTTCTGAACTAAAAATCATTCCATATTCTCTATGCTCGCTAGTATTACTATATCTAAGTTATTGTGTAGAAATATGGAGAAATAATTATAATGGTGCGCTTCATTCACTAGCCATGATACAAAATAGGTCAGTTAGAATAATACAAGATGTCGGTTATAGAGAACATTCAAACCCTTTATTTATTGATTTAAAACACAATTATTACAATTTAATGATTTGATGAATTTGCAAACAGCTAAAATTATACACTAAGCAAACTATAACCTGCTACCCAAAAATGTACAACAATTCTTTTCGACAACAGAGGATAAATATAACCTTAGGGAACAATTACACTTAAAACATTTGTATGCACATACAACAGTTTATACCTTTAGTATTTCAGTGTGTGTAAGTTGATTATGGAATGGATAGAGCACAGAAATCATACAATGTACTAATATGTTCCAGTTTAAGAAACTGTTCAAACGCAAAGTGTTTACAAAGTACAAGGTAGAATAATCCTGATAAACTTCTTGAACCTTATCAAAAATATATGAGATCATCTTTCGTTATTTATCACATTATTTGAATAACAACTTATACAAATCTATGTATTCATAAGAACTTGATTGGTTATTTATTTAATTTATTTGTGTTACAAAGTAAGCACAGGTAGTGAACAAACATGTGTAAGAAATTGCTATGAAATAGAAAAGTGTCAGGATTAAATAAGCTCTGTTTCTTCCTACTCCTTTTCAGACATGTTGTAATGAGAAACTAGAAATCTGGAAATATGTAACCATGTTCAAAATAAGTTAAAACCATAACCATACATGAGCTATGCTGGTTGAATGAGGTTGGTAAATTTAGCTAATTGAATGACCCCTGATGCATATTTTTGGGTAATATATATAATAAAAATCAATATTTCAGATTATTTGCCATGTTACAATTACAATGTGTTTATATAGCTTCATAGCGGTTCAAAAGCTTCATTCCTGAAGAATAATTTAGTTGTTTCAGTTCCAAACTTTGATTTTTGTTATTTTAAACAGAGGCAATGTGGATTATGCAGACTGACTTTTGTACACAAAGCCTCCTGTAGTTTAAACCTCTATTTTATTGCCAGCCATTTACTTCTAGATCCAAAAAGGCTATTTGGAGCAGTTTGTGTATTTTGGCATTCAGTTGATCAAATGAAGAGTTTGGCTTATACAATGTGCTTTCTGCTACTTCTGCTGAACCAGTCCAGCAACATCATCGCCATTACAATGTGCTTGACAGTCAGTAAAATTGTAGCATTACAAGCTCTTTTTTCCAATGTCATTTAGTTTTTTGAGTCCTTTGAATTCACTTTAAGCCCATCTTCTCTGCTCTTCAGTTTCGATACAAAACTAGAGTGTATAAGCAGACAAATCTGGATGAAAAGGCACTTTCCAAGCTCAGCACTAAGGTAATTGTTTTTTTCCCCTTTTATTCATTGTGTGCATTAACCAATTATTGTCCACTCACATTCACTGAAAACTTCTCAGGCCAGCCTCAAAAAGTTCATGGATTATGTACAAACTGGAGCGCTGGAGAAAATGGTTAAAGTCCTGGATAAAGGTCTTGATCCAAACTTTCATGACCTGGAGAGTGGAGGTGAGCTGGCCACAAGTTTCAATTATAAACATTACGCTCCTAATTTTTGAAACTTACATTTTCTACCTGCCCACCTTGAGCTAGAGACCCCCCTGACTGTGGCCGCACAGTCAGGCCTGCCAGTGGAGGGCATGAGGGCTCTGGTTCAGGGCGGAGCTCATTTTGACTTCAGAAGCAGAGATGGTTTGACTGCGGTGCACAAAGCTGTCAGGGTTCACAATCATACTGGGCTAATGGTGAGTTACATCACTGCAATATATAACACACAACTTTTGTATTATATCTTCTCAAGGGACAATACTATAGAAACTTGGACATAACTTAAAGTAGTCTGTGTACAGCTTGTATAGCATCAGACGTAGGTAGATGGGTAGGAGGGTTTTGATAAATTTTACTTGTTAGAATAGTTTTAATTCAGCATACTTATTACTTTGACTTGAGTATTTTTGTGAAGAAGTAACTCTACTTTTAGTCTGTTAAAATGGATGGATGGACATTGAGTTTCATTCAGATCACTACATTTGTTGTTATATTTTTCAATAATCTATTGATTACTGCTTCCAGTGGGCACGGTCACATGAGTGTTTCACCAATCCAAGGTAAACACTAGTGGCGTATGACTACATTACACCAATCAAACTGAGCCTGGCAGTCACACGACCCCAGCCTGTAAAAAGTGACATGTAAGTGTGCTACTCGTAGTTAGACATGATGAGGGTCTTTAATGTTTACATACAAACTAGGAAAAAATAACTTACACTACCGTTCAAAAGTTTGGGGTCACCCAAACAATTCTGTGGAATAGCCTTCATTTCTAAGAACACTAATAGACTGTCGGGTTTCAGATGAAAGTTCTCTTTTTCTGGCCATTTTGAGCGTTTAATCAACCCCACAAATGTGATGCTCCAGAAACTCAATCTGCTCAAAGGAAGGTCAGTTTTGTAGCTTCTGTAACGAGCTAAACTGTTTTCAGATGTGTGAACATGATTGCACAAGGGTTTTCTAATCATCAATTAGCCTTCTGAGCCAATGAGCAAACACATTGTACCATTAGAACACTGGCGTGATAGTTGCTGGAAATGGGCCTCTATACACCTATGTAGATATTGCACCAAAAACCAGACATTTGCAGCTAGAATAGTCATTTACCACATTAGCAATGTATAGAGTGTATTTCTTTAAAGTTAAGACTAGTTTAAAGTTATCTTCATTGAAAAGTACAGTGCTTTTCCTTCAAAAATAAGGACATTTCAATGTGACCCCAAACTTTTGAACGGTAGTGTATATTATGCGCTGTCATCCGTCAGTAGAAATCATCACATTTGAGCCTACAAAAATTCCACATCCAACTAGAAAAAACATGTTGCGGTAAGTTGTAGATGTTTTTTTCATTTTTATTTTAGTTATGTACATGCTAACATTAGCCCTGTTATAGCGTCATAAATGACTGAAAATGTGCATATTTTGTGGTACAGTGCATTCTGTAGCAGTGCCTCTCTCTCTGTCTCTCACACACATACAAGCTGTGATTGTAGTGCAAGTACCAATAACAAATAGCTACTAAATAAATCAGTTACTCACTAGTTACTCAGTTCTTGAGTGTTTTTTTTCCCACTAAATACTTACTTACTCCTACTCAAAACTCTGACTCTTAAGTTGGGGTGTCCAAACTTTGTCCACTAACGGTCCGTGTACAGAAAAGATAAATGTTGGGGAGGCCACTTCAATACATTTTGTACATTAAAGATGCTGAAAGCAATCCAATGCAGGTCAATATACACTAAGTTAACTGAACAAAACATCCAATTATGAGCTCTGTGTTATAGGTGATGAAGCAAATTTGAGTAATATCTAATAACATATATTATTACTAGGGATTCATTTCATTTTGACAATATGCTGAGGTCCAACAAAAAGTGAGCAGCGGGTCAAAAATGGCCCCAAAGCCAAACTTTGGACAGTTCCTGTTACGTTCCGGTGAAGCAGAGGTCAGAACGTCTTACGGTTGTATAGGTCTTGACCCCAGAGAGCAGAGACGGCAGGTGAAGTGCAGGTAAAATAATTTTAATAGCAAAATATAGTACAACAGGGAAGTGCACAAAACAGGCAAAAAAATATATACAGCAAGCATAGGGAAAGCAATGCTGCATGGAGGTTCAAAGCACAATGATCCAGCCCTTCCTCTAAAAGCATCCTGATTGGCAACCAAGAACAGGTGTGTCCTGAGTGCCAATTAGGGACAGTTGAGAGAGCCACCGCTCAGACAAGAAAAGTAGAGGCAAACAGAAAACGGAAACAAAAATAAGAGAGCCGTACAGGAAATGAAACAAAATACCGGAAACTATTAATTGTCATCATGACACTTCTGCTCTACTTAAGTACAATTTCTGGCTACACTACACACCTCTGCATAGCACTATAGATTTATTATCCACTAAATATAAGTCACGGTTTAAATATCCAGGCAAAATGAGTGAATACCCCACGTTGAACATGTTCAATGTGTGAATATTTAGCACCGTCTTAAATATCTTCAACGATTTCACCTGAACCGCAGAGCTGTGACTGGAATCTTCTTTTTCTACTACATCACTGGTGGAGCTGGTAGATGTTAGGATATACCTTATTTATCCCACAATTGCGAAATTATGTCGTTGCAATGCAGATTTTTCTATACAGTAACTAAAAATTAGTAATAAATTATCCATATTGCCCAGTAAAATATTGCACAATGTATAGATAAATACACAAAAACACTATCTTAGCACCCATATCACCATATTAAACTCCTCCACCTTCCCCTAAGTCTGGAAGTAACTTATTTGGCCACTCCACAACCATCTGTGACATGTGTTTACGCTCGTTATCATAGTGGAAAACTTCAGTGCAGCCTTGTTTCCTAAGTGAGGTGATCATGCTCTGCTTCACAATGTTGGAAGTCCTCTTTCTCTTAGTGAACCACTGCTCCCCAGTACTGACAGCACTCATGCAGCCCCAGACCATGACACCACTAGCACCATGCTTGACTGTACTCACCTGTGTTGTTCGTTATTTAGACAATAATTGCTCTGTGCTGACTCATTTTCAGTGGATAGTAAATCGATACTGGTATGCAAGCTGTACATTGACTACTCTCAAATATATCCAATATACTGTAAACGGAGTGGTTTCTGAAATGTGAGGGCTTTGCTAATTTTTGTGAGATACTGTAGCTAGCGAAAACATTCTTAACAAGACTGTAGGATTAGGAACTCTTTGTTTTGCATGTTCCTGCCAGGCTCTCTTGTCATTGGGAAGCTCTACAAACTACAAAGACCGCTGTGGCCTGACCCCGCTGTACCACACAGTCCTGACGGGGGGCGACACCACATGCTGCGAGACTTTGCTTTACTACAGGGCCAAGTTGGGGACGAGGGATGAGAATGACTGGGATGAGTCTCATCTGGTACTTTCCATCTGAACACTTTGATGACTACTTTAAAAGGGATGTCCTCTATTAATAGTTAGCATGCATGTCCATTTTCCTGTCCTATTCCATTTCTGACAATGTCCTATAACATCAGTTACTTACTCTTCTCCCAGCCTCATCTTTCCATTCTTTCTTCTTCCTCCTCCTCACAGCACATGGATGAAGAGGAATTTGGGATGGAAGAAATCCATAAGGTACCTCTCCGAGCATCATTTATAATATTTGAATCAAGCATCTCAATACTGATTCACCTCATGCTATTTCCAGCTCATGCATACAAGTGACCTCTCGTTGTTTGTGTAGAATAATGCAAGTGCATTGCTTTTATTATGTGTGTCACCGATGAAGGCATTTTATTTTAGTTTTGCTCTGGAAAATAACAGGAAGGCGCCATTTTGCTTATGGATGTTTTTCATTCACATGTTCTCCACTTTTTAATTTTATTTTCCACCCGTGCTGCCTTATTTACCTACATGAATGTATATTTGTGTCACTGTTTTGACTCTGAAAGGCTTGCCAGAATGGCTTTGCCCAACACTTGGAGCATCTGCTGTTTTATGGGGCAGACGCCTCCTCTCAGAATGCCTCAGGAAATGCCGCGCTTCACATTTGTGCCCTATACAACAAAGCAAGTAGAAATAATCCACTAATTGTACCAATACAACATCTTTTTGTGGGAAAATGCTAATGACTGATCACTGTACCTCTCTATCAGGAAAGCTGTGCTCGAGTGCTTTTGTACAGGGGAGCAAACAAGGAAGCAAAGAACAAACATGGCCAGACCCCTTTTCAGGTAACAAAAATAATTCATTTAACATATAGGCTCTATAATATACTCTCTTTGTGGGGGTTTCAGACCCCAAGAGATGAAAAATCTTGCTTGATATCAAAGTAAGTGTGAAGTACTGTTGGGATTTACTTTCACTCTTTTGTGGAATGTTGAACTATGAGTTATCTTTTTACTAAGTCTTCAGTATTTATAATAATTGATTAGATTTATATACCACTTTTCTAGACACTCAAAGCGCTTTACAGGGAGAACCGACAACCCATCTTACATTCAGTCCAAATTCACACATGGTGGTGGTTAGCTATATTTTAAGCCATAGCTGCTCTGGGATAGACTGACGAAAAAGTGGCTGCCAGTTTGCGCATACCACCAAACATTCATTCATATTCATACACCAGTTTGAGCGGCACGTAGAGCCATGTTTGTGAACTGTCTTGCCCAAAGACACAACCGCAGTGACTTGGCTGGCGGAAGCTGGATTTGTACGAAGTACCCTCAAGTTTCTCTGGACCACTACTCTACCATCTGAGCCACATCGCCCTGTGTATTTTTGTTTTATTGTTTTTAAACCAGAATTAGAATCATCTCAATTTGTCAAGTATGTTAAAAACACACAAGACGTTTGTAGCTGGTCGTTGTCTATAGTATTAGAGCAGTAAAAAAGAAAACACTACAGTATACTGTGTATCAGGGCTATTTAACTGTCAACCTGGGGGAAAAATGTGACCTGGGAATGACACCTGACCAAATAGACCAGTTCAGTTCAAAATTTGTAAAAGAGTATTACAATTTTTGCAGCAAATAAAATAAAAACACTACAGCGCTCATGTTGTACAGAGGAACTCGGACCAGTGTTAACATATTGGCAGATCAGATTGTTTTTTTCTGACATTTTTAACCCAGACAAAAGAAAAACAAATGTGCGCTGGAGCGCCCTCTCTAGGACCGCCAAAATAACTCTCAGCTGTGGTCTGTATGGGCCACAGTGGTACTCAGTTGTAATACATGTTTCCACCACTTGTGGCGGTAATGACAAAATCAAACAGAAAAAGTCTGGAGCTAGGGAAGTTTCTTAAGCGAAAAAAAAAGTACTAAAAGTGGTGACGCTGTATTTTCATTTGCACTTTAGTTTTATTGAAAATGTATTTAAGAAACATATATATTATTATTAGGGATTTAGTTAGATTTTATATTATTTTAGCACCGTGTAATTGTATGTACATTTGTTGATCAGTTTTTACGAGTCCCTTTTTTTTGCAGAATACTTGATTAGTATTTATTTTTGTAATCAGCCTGACCTAAGCCTCGATAATAGTCTTTGTAGTTACCACATGCTTTCTTATATAATATTTGAGTTTTCCTCTGTAAAAAAATTGGGCCCCAAGGTCAAAAAGTTAAGAACCCATGTGCTACAAAATGCTCGTTCTCAAAATGTCCAGCCCCCAAGTCCCTAGCTCTCTGGAAATGTGGCCCCTTGTTACATTCTGGCTTGGGTGTTGTTGGTCTGGACCCCAGGGTGCAGAGACGTCAGGCAAAGTGGAGGTGAAAATGTATTTAATGACAAACACAGCAATAGTTCAGCAGGGAAGTACACAAGAAGCCTAGGGAATGCTGTGCAGCATAGAAGCAAACAAAGCAAAAATTACAGAACACTATGCAGCATGGAAGCGAACAGAGCAAAATAATCAATTTCTCAGTTTTGGTCCGTATGGGCTGCAGCGATACTCACTTGTAATACACTTTTCCAACATTTGTGGCAGAAATTACACTATTAGACAGAAGAAGTCTGGAGCTAAAGTCATAGAGAAGTTTAAGCGCAAAAATTACGACTGAAGTGGTGATGCTGTATTTTTCAGTTTAGGTAAGAAACATATTATTACAATATTATTATTATTTATTATTTTAGTATGTATTTATTGTAGCACTGCGTGATTGTATGTACCTATTTTTTATTCGTTTTTATGACTCCCTTTTTTTGCACCATATTTGATAAGTATTTATTTTTGTAATCAGCCTGACCTAAGCCTTGATAATAATCTTTGTAAATAACACATGGTTTCATATCATTTGACAAGGTTTATCATGTTAAACTGTAAGTGGGTTGGATATAAGTATTCAATATGATTGAAATCAAGAGTAAAAAATATAAATATAGTGTTAATATTTGAGTGGGCCTCTCTGTCGTGGAAAAGAGGTAAAAAAGGTTAAGAACCCCTGTTCTGGACTACAGGGTGTCCATAAAGTCTGGGTACAGATGTGGAATGGTTTTCGGATAAATTGGATTGAAATATAAATTTTACTAAAGACTTTGTGTTGTTCAGTGATTAAGCTATGTTTTATGTAAATGGTGAAGTCAACAGACAGAATCTTTGATGCTGGTCTTTCTTAACGCAATCCACACTGTGTGGATCCATCCAAACAGCAAGGCAGCCAAAAGGTGATGGTGTGGTGTGGTTTGTAGGAAAGCTCATGTGTTAGGACATTTCTTCTTTGATGAACATGTAACGGGTGAGACTTATCTGAACATGCTGAGAGACAACTTGATGCCTCAAATTGAGCGCCTAGGCGAGGGACTTCCCAACTGGCTTTAGCAGGATGGGGGCCCCTGCCCAATTTGCTACAGCTGTTTTTTCTCACTGGATTGGAAGAAGAAGTAATGTTGAGTGGTCCTTTGTTCACCAGACTTTTGTCCTCTGGATTTGTTTTTCTGGGGTATGCTGAAAGAGAACATTTACTCGATGAAGATTACAGATTTAAACCACATGAGAGAACGCATTACCAGTCAGTGTGCTGAAATCGACGGCAATTCGAACCTATTTCATCGAGTTTAACTGAATTTTGTAAAGCGCATCAAATTATGCATTGAAAATCAGAAAATAATGGTAAAAATATTATTTATCAACATTAGAATTGCTTTCTTTTAACAATTATGTGTTTTTAACCATGTACCCAGAGTTTGTGGACACCCTGTACACTGGTAAAAGAAGCATCCTGATTGGCAATCAGGCACAGGTGAGGGAGCCAGCGCTCAGACTAAAGTGGTGGAGGCAAACAGGAAGTGGAAACAAAAATAAGACCGCTGGACAGGAAATAATAAAGAAGCTAAGATTTAAAAATATCTGTCATGAGACAATTTAGTTGAAAGGTCCTGCTCTAAATAAAAATAAAGTAAAGAATCATCAACAAATAGAAATGGGAAATAATTAATGTATTTTTGCAATTGAATAAATGTTACAAATTTTAAAAGTGTATTTGCTAAAAAGCCTGTACACCTAAAGACGTCTTTGATGGAGAAAGAGAGGATTTGACCTTGGAACAGATTATTCACATTATTGCCTGTTTTAAATAGAATGATATAACTTTTTGCAGCTGGCTGTAATGTCTGGGCACTTTGAACTTGGGGAAATCATCAAAAACCACAAAGATTCAGACATAGGTGAGTTTTCATGCCAAACTGCTTTGAATGAAAGTCTGCTTCCTTTACTTACATGTAAACTCTGCCATGCCTCTTTAGTCCCTTTTTTGGAATCACCAAAATATGTCTCCAAGCAAAAAGAAAGCGCCCATACGCTGCCTCTTCCCACGCTCCAGTCCCACCCTTTACTACGTGCTAACAGTGATAATACCATGATCCACTCTGATCCTCCGGTTATTCCCAACAAGACTGCAAACGCTCCCAACCCAGCTCAGGTACATACACACTGTATATACACAGCTCTCCCAGCAGGCACAAGACATTGATACGTTGATTATACATACATGTCCTTTAAAACTGACTTTGAAACAACATTGCAAAATAATTCTTAACTTGTAAATTGAGACAACGTCGATGTCCATTGTTGGATCCATGTTGTTGGTTGGGAAATTACCAAATTTCAAAGTTCAAATCAACGTCACAACCTGACATTGAATAAATGCTGTCAAACATCATGTTGTTTCAACGTTGTATTTGTGTTGTAGAATATTGTTTGGGAAAATACCAAAATTCAATGGTCAAATCAACGTCAGAACGCAACATTGATTAAACGTCATCAAAAAGCATCTTGTTTCAACATTATGTTTGAGTTGGTCATTGTCAGGACCTAATTCAACAAGTTCCCAGCGTTGTTTTAATGTCTTGTGCCTGCTGGGCTGGTTATATTTTGCTCTTCTTGCATGTGTTTCTGCAGGGCCACCGTAGGGCTTCCATTGGCTTGAGAAGTTCCAGCAGCCCTAGAAATCGCACCCGTTCCCCATCGCGAGGAAGAGGAGGCCAGAGTGACTCAGAGGAGAGGCACAGGCAGCCACGAAGCAGGCAGGGGTAAGGAGCCCTTGGAGAATAGTTGGTTCTCTTTCTAATCAGGTCCTTTTAGGGCCATTTATAAACTCTAGTGAGCTTCAGTTGTCCCACTTACATTCCCCTTCTAATTATAACCATGAGAATGTCACATTGCACTGAGCTGCTGGTGAACATTCTATAAGGGAACAGAAATAGAGGAAGTAGTTATGGCCTCGATATATTTGCAATGGCATAAACGTATGCTTTTGTAAGAGATTCTTGGTGTCTTGACCTGGTTCCATAGGGCGGCGCCTGCAGGCAGTGGGGGAGGTCAAGTGAAGCGGATGTACAGTGCAGTGCCTGGGAGGGTGTACGTGGCCACTCGGGCCCACTCTGCTAGTGGAGACAGGCAGCTCTCCCTCAACAAAGGGGATAAAGTGAAAGGTGGGATGAGACTCTTAATGCAGAAAAAAAAATAAGCATCAGCGTCATGTATATGTTTCTTTATGTTGCAGTCTTAAGTGTCGGAGAGGGGGGCTACTGGGAGGGAACGGCGAAAGGTCGCACTGGCTGGTTCCCCTCGGACTGTGTGGAGGAAGTGGCAGCTGGCAGCAAGGACAATCGATCAGGTACAGTAAGACGTGCAATTTTAGGTTTCCTTAAGATTAATTTGGGTCGGTGCAACACGTGACCAGCCAAGCACTCTGGTTGAGAGTTAAGTCGAGCAGTACTAGCAAATGAGCGAAAAAAAGCCGGCTGCCCACTTATTATCCAGCACAGCTCTTAAACAGAGTATATGCGGGTCATCAAAAAGCATTAAAAGTCATAAATGGATTTTGCAAAAATTAAGGCCTTCAATGACATTAACAAGCATTAAATTCGATGTCCAGGGGCAATGAAAAATGTATACAATTGTAGACCTGGGCTGATTAGTCAATATTAGTCAATTAGTCAATAAATCGATCGATAAATGAAAATTAACTCAATAACTTTTCTGTCACCGATACATTTTTATGTCTTTGGCTCTGGTTTACAAACTGGATACAAGAGGTCTCACTCTGGGCATCGCTCTCAGCACCTGAGCATGTTTATTCGACAGTAGAATTACATGAACAAAGTGAGCCTCTTGTCAGTCATCCACAATCTTTGTTTCGGCATGCGTAGGCAGACCTAATTGCAATTGTCTTCCACATGTTTTCCTGTGTATAGTAGTAGTGACAGCAACACTCACTTTAATGTTGGAGCTGGAACTAATCATTTCAATACAGAGGTCACTTTTGAAGTACACATTGCCTCAAAACCGTAGAAGACGTTCGTGAAGGTGGGCTGTGTGAACCCTGCAAATGGTGTCATAACAAGCTGACCAATCACAGCTCTTTATTTTCTTACTTTATTTCAACAATAGGATACATTAAATATAAACAATCAGAATACACAAGTGAACATGTCTCCAAACATTTTTTTTTAAATATGTACACAGAAATATGTTTTCTCTATAAACAAACAGTAAATAGGAAAGTGAAACAAAACTACCATAAGGAAAGAAAATGATCTGTCTAGGGTACACTTATTAGTGATGAAAAATTATACCTATCTATGATTAATCGCGATTAATTTTGAGTTAACTATGAACAATGCAATTAATCACGATTAATATTTTAATCATTTGACAGCCCTAATACATATATATGTACAGTATATATATATTTACGTGTATGTATGTATATATATGTATATATATTAGGGGTGTGGGAAAAAATCGATTCGAATTCGAATCGCGATTCTCACGTTGTGCGATTCAGAATCGATTCTCATTTTTAAAAAATCAATTTTTTTGTATTTATTTTTAATTTTTTAATTTATTTTTTATTTTTTATTAATCAATCCAACAAAACAATACACAGCAATAGCATAACAATGCAATCCAATTCCAAAACCAAACGCGACCCAGCAACACTCAGAACTGCAATAAACAGAGCAATTGAGAGGAGACACAAACACGACACAGAACAAACCAAAAGTAGTAAAACAAAAATTAATATTATCAACAACAGTATCAATATTAGTAACAATTTCAACATAGCAGTGATTAAAAATCCCTCATTGACATTATCATTAGACATTTATAAAAATTAAAAAAAAGAACAATTGTGTCACAGTGGCTTACACTTGCATCGCATCTCATAAGCTTGACAACACACTGTGTCCAATATTTTCACAAAGAAAAAATAATTCCTATTTTTGGTTCATTTAATAGTTAAAACAAATTTACATTATTGCAATCAGTTGATAAAACATTGTCCTTTACAATTATAAAAGTTTTTTACAAAAATCTACTACACAGCTTGCATGTCAGCAGACTGGGGTAGATCCTGCTGAAATCCTATGTATTGAATGAATATCGGGAAAAAAAATCGTTTTTGAATCGAGAATTGTGTTGAATTGAAAAAAAATAGATTTTGAATCGAATCGTGACCCCAAGAATCGATATTGAATCGAATCATGGGACACCCAAAGATTCACAGCCCTTATATATATATATATATATATATATATATATATATATACACTACCGTTCAAAAGTTTGGGGTCACCCAAACAATTTTGTGGAATAGCCTTCATTTCTAAGAACAAGAATAGATTGTCGAGTTTCAGATGAAAGTTCTCTTTTTCTGGCCATTTTGAGCGTTTAATTGACCCCACAAATGTGATGCTCCAGAAACTCAATCTGCTCAAAGGAAGGTCAGTTTTGTAGCTTCTGTAACGAGCTAAACTGTTTTCAGATGTGTGAACATGATTGCACAAGGGTTTTCTAATCATCAA
>NC_084738.1:8002367-8049867 GCF_033978785.1 Entelurus aequoreus
CTTGTCCTTAATAATGTTGACAAAATAATAGAATGATAAATGACACATATGTTACTGCATACGTCAGCAGACTAAATTAGGAGCCTTTGTTTGCTTACTTACTACAAAAAGACAAGTTGTCGTGTATTTTCACTATTTTATTTAAGGACAAACTTGCAATAAGAAACATACACTACCGTTCAAAAGTTTGGGTCACCCAAACAATTTTGTGGAATAGCCTTCATTTCTAAGAACAAGAATAGACTGTCGCGTTCCAGATGAAGGTTCTCTTTTCTGGCCATTTTGAGCGTTTAATTGACCCCACAAATGTGATGCTCCAGAAACTCAATCTGCTCAAAGGAAGGTCAGTTTTGTAGCTTCTGTAACGAGCTAAACTGTTTTCAGATGTGTGAACATGATTGCACAAGGGTTTTCTAATCATCAATTAGCCTTCTGAGCCAATGAGCAAACACATTGTACCATTAGAACACTGGAGTGATAGTTGCTGGAATGGGCCTCTATACACCTATGTAGATATTGCACCAAAAACCAGACATTTGCAGCTAGAATAGTCATTTACCACATTAGCAATGTATAGAGTGTATTTCTTTAAAGTTAAGACTAGTTTAAAGTTATCTTCATTGAAAAGTAAGGACATTTTAATGTGACCCCCCAAACTTTTGAACGGTAGTGTATGTTTAGATTACCGTAAGATATTTTGTTAAAATAAAGCCAATAATGAAATTGTTTGTGGTCCCCTTTATTTAGAAAAGTATCGAAAAGTACTGAAAAGTATCTAAATACATTTTGGTACCGGTCCAAAAATATTGGTATCGGGACAACACTACTGTGGACTAAATCTGCGCATGCTCATGATAGTTATTACAGTTGTCAAATAGAGGCCCCTCACACACTCGTGTTGGGTGGTCACTTCAAGACGACTTTGTCCGGGGCCTTTATGTGACGCCGGCGGAGCACAAGGCGGACGACACGCACTCCTGAAGAGCTGAAGGCCACAAAGGCCCTCTTGACGCTTCACCAAGAGTCTGTTAACTATGAGTCAGCTGTTGTGCTCCGACAACAGCTTCAACTCCTCCAGCCGCCCCCTCTCCTCTCTGCTTAAAAGGGGCCTTTGTGCCCGTAGGGCCCCCATCAGTTACCTGCTGACAGGCCGAGCATGACTGATGAGCCGCCCCAGGCGCCCCGCGGTGCTCATAATTTATACATCGTATCAGCGTCAACAAAAGACACAGCGTCGCTCCGTGGAAATGAAAACTTGTTTGGACGCCGAGCGTGTCCGAGGGAAAGTCACATGACCGTTTTGTACGCCCGCACCTCCACCGACCACGAGTGGGAGTGTCGGATGTGGTCCCTTGGTCTCAGGTGGTGAGGACATGAAACAGATATAGCAACTTGTTGACTTATCAAATGAATGAAAGTCTTCCAAGGACCATACATAGCGCCATCTTGTCACTTAAACCAGTGTTTGTTTGTCCACTTCTGTACGTACACACTATGTGTAAGAGGTACTGTCACGAGACAAAAACTGTAATGTAACGTGAAAAAAGTCGTACAGTTACGAGAATAAAGTAGCAGTTTTACAAGAAAAAATTAGTTTCGTTACGGGACAAAAATTTTTTATATAACATGAAAAAAGTATTAGAGTTACAAGAGTAAAGTAGCAACAACACAAGAAAAAGAGGCACTGTCACAAGACAAAAACTGTAATTTAACGTGAAAAACGTCCTACAGTTACGAGAACAAAGTAGCAACTTACAAGAAAAAATAAGTTCTGTTACAGGACAAAAAATGTAATATAACGTGAAAAAAGTATTAGAGTTACAAGAGTAAAGTAGCAATATCACAAGAAAATAGAGGTACTGTCACAAGACAAAAACTATAATGTAACGTGAAAAAAGTTGTACAGTTACGAGAATAAAGTAGCAGTTTTATAAGAAAAAATAAGTTTCGTTACGGGACAAAAAATGTAATATAACGTGAAAAAAGTTGTACAGTTACGGGAATAAAGTAGCAACTTGCAAGAAAAAAGAAGTTCAGTTACGGGACAAGAAATTTAATATAACGTGAAAAAAGTTGTACAGTTACGGGAATAAAGTAGCAACTTACAAGAAAAAAGAAGTTCATTTATGGGACAAAAAATTTTATATAACGTGAATAAAGTATTAGAGTTACAAAAGTAAAGTAGGAATAACTCGAGAAAAAGAGGTACTGTCACGAGACAAAAACTGTAATGTAACGTGAAAAAAGTCGTACAGTTACGAGAATAAATGAGCAACTTACAAGAAAAAAGAAGTTCGGTTACGGGACAAACAATTTAATATAACGTGAATAAAGTATTAGAGTTAGAAAAGTAAAGTAGGAATAACTCGAGAAAAAGAGGTACTGTCACGAGACAAAAACGGTAATGTAACGTGAAAAAAGTCGTACAGTTACGAGAATAAAGTAGCAGTTTTACAAGAAAAAATAAGTTTCGTTACGGGACAAAAAATGTTATATAACGTGAAAAAAGTATTAGAGTTACAAGAGTAAAGTAGCAATAACACAAGAAAAAGAGGTACTGTCACGAGACAAAAACTGTAATGTAACGTGAAAAAAGTCGTACAGTTACGAGAATAAAGTAGCAACTTACAAGAAAAAAGAAGTTCAGTTACGGGACGAACAATTTAATATAACATGAATAAAGTATTAGAGTTAGAAATGTAAAGTAGGAATAACTCGAGAAAAAGAGGTACTGTCACGAGACAAAAACTGTAATGTAACGTGAAAAAAGTCGTACAGTTACGATAATAAAGTAGCAGTTTTACAAGAAAAAAGAAGTTTCGTTACGAGACAAAAAATTTTATATAACGTGAAAAAAGTATTACAGTTACAAGAGTAAAGTAGCAATAACACAAGAAAAAGAGGTACTGTCACGAGACAAAAACTGTACTGTAAAGTGAAAAACGTCCTACAGTTACGAGAACAAAGTAGCAACTTACAAGAAAAAATAAGTTCTGTTACGGGACAAAAAATGTAATATAACATGAAAAAAGTATTAAAGTTACAAGAGTAAAGTAGCATTAACACAAGGAAAAGAGGCACTGTCACGAGACAAAAACTGTAATGTTACGTGAAAAACGTCGTACAGTTACGAGAATAAAGTAGCAGTTTTATAAGAAAAAATAAGTTTCGTTACGGGACAAAAAATGTAATATAATGTAAAAAAAAGTATTAGAGTTACAAGAGTAAAGTAGCAACAACACAAGAAAAAGAGGCACTGTCACAAGAAAAAAACTGTAATGTAACGTGAAAAAAGTCGTACAGTTACGAGAATAGAGCAGCAACTTACAAGAAAAAAGAAGTTCAGTTACAGGACAAAAAATGTAATATAACGTGAAAAAAGTATTAGAGTTACAAGAGTAAAGTAGCAATACCACAAGAAAATAGAGGTACTGTCACGAGACAAAAACTGTAATGTAACGTGAAAAAAGTTGTACAGTTACGAGAATAAAGTAGCAATCTTACAAGAAAAAAGAGGAACTGTTACGGGGCGAAAAAAAGAGTATTAGAGTTACAAGAGTAAAGTAGCAATATCACAAGAAAATAGAGGTACTGTCACGAGACAAAAACTGTAATGTAACGTGAAAAAAGTTGTACAGTTACGAGAATAAAGTAGCAGTTTTACAAGAAAAAATAAGTTTCGTTACGGGACAAAAAATGTAATATAACGTGAAAAAAGTTGTACAGTTACGAGACTAAAGTAGCAACTTAAAAGAAAAAATAAGTTCTGTTACGGGACAAAAAATGTAATAAAACGTGAAAAAAGTATTAGAGTTACAAGAGTAAAGCAGCAATAACACAAGAAAAGGAGGTACTGTCACGAGACAAAAACTGTAATGTAACGTGAAAAAAGTCGTACAATTAAGAGAATAAAGTAGCAATCTTACAAGAAAAAAGAGGAACTGTTACGGGGCGAAAACTGTAATATAATGTGAAAAAAGTATTAGAGTTACAAGAGTAAAATAGCAATAACAAGAAAAAGAGGTACTGTCACGAGACAAAAACTGTAATATAACGTGAACAATGTCGTACAATTACGAGAATAAAGTAGCAATCTTTCAAGAAAAAGAGGAGCTGTTACAGGACGAAAACTGTAATATAATGTTAAAAAAGTATTAGTTACAAGAGTAAAGTAGCAATATCGAGGTATTGTTACGAGACAAAAACTGTAATACAACATGAAAACAGTTGTACAGTTACAAGTGTAAAGTAGCAATATTACAAATAAATGAGGTACTATTACGAGACGAAAACTGTGATATAATATTTAAAAAGTTGTACAGTACATCCGTGGCTCACTAGTGCAATAACAACGCCGGAAATGTGTCCCGTGAAAAACCTGTCCAACTTGGGTGAATAATGTAAACTCACTACACCGGTATGTTTTAGCGCTTTCATGGCAAGTTTACTGACAGATATAAGTAAGAACTTTACACTACTTTATATTAGAAATGGCAACAGCGGAGGATGAATGTCTCATAACAAGAAGATAGAGAAAAAGAAGAAGCTTATTCGACTACGGACTACAAAGGCGGACACGCGCACATTTTCAGGACTTATGCAGATCCCAAATACACATTAGCAGGTACCAGAAGGTAAGACAAGTTGCTTTTGCATAATATTGCGAAACAAAACGCCAGATAATATGTCTTACCTTATACACACACCATAGTAATACTCATATGTTGAAGCACAGTACAATCCGGCTTCATCGCTTACCAAAGTCGTACTAAAACTTGTTGACAGATTTTTGAGCGCCGGGTGTAATGTTCTATATTTTCAATGGAACATATCAAATTTTGGTGTTGTTTACTTGAGTCATATTGCAGTCTACACGTATCTCTTATGTGTGACTGCCATCTACTCACACTTATCATTTCACCATGTACCAAATAAAATAGCTTCGAGGTCGGTAAGCACAACCAAAATTATTCCGTACGATTTATAAGGCGCACTGTCGAGTTTTGAGAAAATGAAATGATTTTAAGCGCGCGTTATAGTCCGAAAAATACGGTAATTTTTAGGGATGTCCGATAATGGCTTTTTGCCGATATCCGATATTCCGATATTGTCCAACTCTTTAATTACCGATACTGATATCAACCGATACCGATATCAACCGATATATGCAGTCATGGAATTAACACATTATTATGCCTAATTTGGACAACCAGGTATGGTGAAGATAAGGTACTTTTTTTAAAAATTAGTAAAATAAGATAAATAAATTAAAAACATTTTCTTAAATAAAAAAGAAAGTACAACAATATAAAAACAGTTACATAGAAACTAGTAATGAATGAAAATTAGTAAAATTAACTGTTAAAGGTTAGTACTATTAGTGGACCAGCAGCACGCACAATCATGTGTGCTTACGGACTGTATCCCTTGCAGACTGTATTGATATATATTGATATATAATGTAGGAACCAGAATATTAATAACAGAAAGAAACAACCCTTTTGTGTGAATGAGTGTAAATGGGGAAGGAGGCATTTTGGGTTGGTGCACTAATTGTAAGTGTATCTTGTGTTTTTTATGTTGATTTAATTAAAAAAACCAAAAAAAAAACCGATACCGATAATAAAAAAAAACGATACCGATAATTTCCGATATTACATTTTAACGCATATATCGGCATCTCTAGTAATTTTACACAATGTTAGATAAAACCAAAGTGTTGCACGGAGAGGAGACGGATGCTGTGGATTGGAGTGCAGAAAACGTATTGTTATGAGTAAAACCACATCATTATTGACGTGGTGGAAAGGTATCCTTAAAAGCGGAACAATCTGAGGAGACCTCGCCAAAACAAGGGCGGCATCATCCATCCTGCGTTTGTACCTCCAACACTTCACGCATTTTATCTGCAGACAGCTCATTATGCGCTCCTTGGACAGGCCTCGGCGTTTCCTCCTCCACAGCGATCACGCTGAGGAATGAGCAGATACTTGAACCGTCGGGCTGATATCCATATCTCCCTCTGTATGGATTCTAGTCTATCTGCCCTGCTCGGGGATCATTTGCACCCCAGGACAAGTACATCATCATCATCATCATCATCATCCTGCAACCTTAGCTTCAAGAGAGCGTGCAGGCTTTGTTCTGCTCACTCGGGGATGTTTGGCAGCGCGCTGATAGATGTGATTATCCTTAATGTCAGCGCATAGCGGCGTCCCCGATAACACATTCTCTCAGTAGAATTCATCCCCGCTTATCTCTGCGTGGTGTCGTTAGACGCTGACTCTCCGTGCCATGCAGGAATTTCCTCTCTCTGCTTTGTTTTGCTCCATTTCGTTACCACTGTGGAGATGCGTCGCGAATATAAGTTGGCACCTTCGACTTGTTGCCTTGTTTTATGGGGACTTTTTGACCCTTTTGTCTGAATTGAGTCTTAATTTACATGGCGAGCTAGTTAGCGGCTAACGTCCATCCGCAGTCGGCAGTGTTTTAGCTACCTCTAAATAATCCTCGCCTCCATGGCGACAAATAAAGTGAGTTTCTTACAAGTATCATCCCTGCAGGACCAGGAATATCTAAACGACACACTGTAGTAATGTAAACAAATGCCATGGGTGGATCTACACCTGACACACATTGTAATGATACCAAGTACAACAGCGTATCTAGTCGATATGATTACGTGATGGCGTTTTTCTTTTTTTATTCATATTACATTCATAAACTCAGGAAATACGTCCCTGGACACATGAGGACTTAAAATTATGACCAATGTATAACATACTTGCCAACCTTGAGACCTCCGATATCGGGAGGTGGGGGGGAGGGGTGGGGCGTGGTTGGGGCGGGGGGCGGGGTTAAGGGCGCGGTTAAGAGGAGAGTATATTTACAGGTAGAATTCACCAACTCAAGTATTTCATATATATATATATATATATATATATATATTTATATATATATATATATATATATATATATATATATATATATATATATATATATATATATATATATATATATATATATATATATATATATACACACTACCGTTCAAAAGTTTGGGGTCACATTGAAATGTCCTTATTTTTGAAGGAAAAGCACTGTACTTTTTAATGAAGATAACTTTAAACTAGTCTTAACTTTAAAGAAATACACTCTATACATTGCTAATGTGGTAAATGATTAATTCTAGCTGCAAATGTCTGGTTTTTGGTGCAATATCTACATAGGTGTATAGAGGCCCATTTCCAGCAACTATCACTCCAGTGTTCTAATGGTACAATGTGTTTGCTCATTGGCTCAGAAGGCTAATTGATGATTAGAAAACCCTTGTGCAATCATGTTCACACATCTGAAAACAGTTTAGCTCGTTACAGAAGCTACAAAACTGACCTTCCTTTGAGCAGATTGAGTTTCTGGAGCATCACATTTGTGGGGTCAATTAAACGCTCAAAATGGCCAAAAAAAGAGAACTTTCATCTGAAACTCGACAGTCTATTCTTGTTCTTAGAAATGAAGGCTATTCCACAAAATTGTTTGGGTGACCCAAACTTTTGAACGGTAGTGTATATATATATATATATATATATATATATATATATATATATGTATATGTATGAAATACTTGACTTTCAGTGAATTCTAGCTATATATATATATATATATATATATATATATATATATATATATATATATATATATATATATATATATATATATATATATATATATATATATATATATATATATATATATATATATATATATATATATATTTATTTTATTATACATATAAATAAAATAAATACTTGAATTTCAGTGTTCCGGAGGCTATCCAGTAGATGGCAGCATTGTCCTGTTTAACTTCTCCGTTCATGAGTGAGTATATCATTTCGGCCACCGTGTTCAATGGAGAAGTCTGTTCTACAAAATGTACAGGCAACATAATTACATACCCCTTCCCCTTCGAACTGTCCTGGATGAACTGAAATTCTTGTTTCCATACGTTCCAACTCTTAATTACCGATTCCGATATCAACCGATACCAATATATACAGTCGTGGAATTAACACATTATTATGCCTAATTTTGTTGTGATGCATTAAACAATGTAACAAGGTTTTCCAAAATAAATCAACTCAAGTTATGGAAAAAAAAAATGCCAACATGGCACTGCCATATTTATTATTGAAGTCACAAAGTGCATTATTTTTTTTAACATGCCTCAAAACAGCAGCTTGGAATTTGGGACAGAGCATGTGAGGTTGAGGTGGGCGGGGTTGGTGGGGGGTGGGGGGGGGGCGAGGTTGAGGTGGGTGGCGGGGGGTAAGGGGTAGCGGGGGGTGTATATTGTAGCGTCCCGGAAGAGTTAGTGCTGCAAGGGGTTCTGGGTATTTGTTCCGTTGTGTTTATGTTGTGTTACGGTGCGGATGTTCTCCCGAAATGTGTTTGTCATTCTTGTTTGGTGTGGGTTCACAGCGTGGCGCATATTTGTAACAGTGTTAAAGTTGTTTATACACAACCCTCAGTGTGACCTGTATGGCTGTTGACCAAGTATGCCTTGCTTTCACTTGTGTGCGTGAAAAGCCGTAGATATTATGTGACTGGGCCGGCACGCAAAGGCAGTGCCTTTAAGGTTTATTGGCGCTCTGTACTTCTCCCTGCGTCCGTGTACACAGCGGCGTTTTAAAAAGTCATACATTTTACTTTTTGAAACCGATACCGATAATTTTGAAACCATCCATCCATCCATTTCCGATATTACATTTTAAAGCATTTATCGGTCGATAATATCGGTAGTCCGATATTATCGGACATCCCTAATATTTATATAGTGCTTTTCTCTAGTGACTCAAAGTGCTTTTACATAGTGAAACCCAATATATAAGTTCCATTTAAAGCAGTGTGGGTGGCACTGGGAGCAGGTGGGTAAAGTGTCTTGCCCAAGGACACAACAGCAGTGACTAGGATGGCGGAAGCGGGGATCGAACCTGGAACCCTCAAGTTGCTGGCACGGCCACTTTAGCAACCGAGCTATACAGCTATCAATTTTTACAGCTTGTCCTTTAAAATTTTGACAATATAATAGAATGATAAATGACACAATATGTTACTGCATATGTCAGCAGACTAATTAGGAGCCTTTGTTTGTTTACTTACTACTAAAAGACAAGTTGTCTGGTATGTTCACTATTTTATTTAAAGACAAAAAAACTTGCAATAAGTAACATATGCTTAATGTATCCTAAGATTTTTTGTTCGAATAAAGCCAACAATGCCAATTTTTTTGTTCCCCCTTATTTATAAAAGTTAGAAAAGTATCGATACCAAAATATTGGTATCGAGACAACCCAACTCTGCACTAAATGTTGTGACCTGACAGCAAAAACAAAACAAAAAGTGTCTACCTTTCAGTCCTGCTTGTAGGAAGAAGCAGGTGACCTCTGGCTACCATGTAATCCACAGAGAATTATTCATAACAACACGGCATAAATCCCCTTGAGAGTGTTGAGCCTTGGAAGCACGGCATGTGGCGAACAAATCTCCCGTTTTTTTTTTTTTCTTCTTCCCAGATCAAACAAAAGCGCGTCGGCGATAACAGAACAATCAGGCATTATGGTCGGAATTACATTAATCCACATCTCCAGTGACATGTTGCTGAAGTGAATGCTAATGCTAAGCAGGTAGCCTGTTGACATGCCGTCACGGTGTGGGAAACATAAGTCGCATACATTTATTTTTCAACCGTGTTTTGAGTGTTGTCACACACGTCATGTTGCCAAAAAAACACGACCAGCTGCAGCCAATTATTATCACTAGGGATGTCCCCATTAGGGATGGATATCATTAGGATTTTATCGATACCAATATTGATATTTCTTATCGATACTCTTAATCAATACTACAGTCGTGGTCAAAAGTTGACATACACTTGTAAAGAACATAATGTCATGGCTGTCTTGAGTTTCCAAACATTTCTAAAACTCTTATTGTTTTGTGATAGAGTGATTGGAGCACATACTTGTTGGTCACCAAAAACATTCATGAAGTTTGGTTCTTTTATGAATTTATTATTGTTCTACTGAAAATGTGAGCAAATCTGCTGGGTCAAAAGTAAACATACAGCAATGTTAATATTTGCTTACATGTCCCTTGGCAAGTTTCACTGCAATAAGGCGCTTTTGGTAGCCATCCACAAGCTTCTGGTTGAATTTTTGACCACTCCTCTTGACAAAATTGGTGCAGTTCAGCTAAATTTGTTGGTTATCTGACATGGACTTGTTTCTTCAGCATTGTCCACACGTTTAAGTCAGGACTTTGGGAATGCCTTAATTCTAGCCTGATTTAACCATTCCTTTACCACTTTTGACGTGTGTTTGAGGGTCGTTGTCCTGTTGGAACACCCAACTGCGCCCAAGACCCAACCTCCGGGCTGATGATTTTAGGTTGTCCTGAAGAATTTGGAGGTAATCCTCCTTTTTCATTGTCCCATTTAAAGCACCAGTTCCATTGGCAGCAAAACAGGCCCACAGCATAATACTACCACCACCATTCTTGACGGTAGGCATGATGTTCCTGAGATTAAAGGCCTCACCTTTTCTCCTCCAAACATATCGCTGGGTATTGTGGCCAAACAGCTCAATTTTTGTTTCATCTGACCACAGAACTTTCATCTAGAAGGTCTTATCTTTGTCCATGTGATGTCCATGTGGAAACTCAAGACAGCCATGACATTATGTTCTTTACAAGTGTATGTAAACTTTTGATCGCGACTGTATATATAAGTGCTGTCAATAAAATGCATTTTTATTACCATTTTTTTTTCAATATGAGGTTGTACACCACTAACATCATGTAACATCTCACAGCAGGGAAGTATCTGATCAACACCTGCTTTTTAAGTCTTCAACAAATCAACTATGTGTACAGTGCAAGGCAGTTGTTATGTCATCATCTTGTGAAGAGCACATCACTGTGTTTCTATCTATGACAATTACACTCAACTGTAAATAATATTTATGCAAGGCGTTCATATGCAGAACACAGACCTTTTACATGATACGGCATATCAAATATATGTAGCCGAGCTAAATTTTATTTTATTTTATTTTAATTTTGGTCAATTATTCACATCATTTTTTGTTGTGAACTTCCCCAAAAGTGTTTCTCATTGTAAATAGGTTCCACCCTATTATTTTCCTTTACATACCTTTTTGTTTCCCTGGGGAGTGATTTGGCGTCGCACCTTTGTGACCAGCTTCAGTGAGCACTGACGCTCGGAGCTGGTAAGTCACGTTTATGTCTCTCTCCTTTTGTTTTTTATAAACTTTTTGGTTGTCGCTTTTAAAAGTGTTTTGTGGGAATGCGCACTGTCTTGTGACTTGTTGGTGTGCATGTGTGTTGAATTCCCGAATGGTTGTTGAATTGTTGAAAAAAACCGAACTTTTGTATGCTAAAGGATGTGTGGGTTAGCTTGATTAGCTTACTGCTAGCGGCAGTTGTTGCGGGGTCTCCTGTCTCCTGAGTTTGTGCACGGGTCAGGGGCTCTGCTGTGTGTGTGTGGACATCTTGTGTGCCGCTGTAGCATTTATATGAGTGTGTATTTTTTTCTGTGTGACGCCCTGTTTTTGTTTTTTTCCAAAAAAAGGTATGTCTGTTATGAGTTTTTTTGGCATGGTTTATTGTATAAAAAATATAAAAAGAATTGATGTGGGTGGGAAAGATGAGGTGTATTGCTGCACATTTAAGGATTATTTTTCTTAATATATTGTTATTTTCTGAAGTATATATTTTATATACTGTGTTTTATTTAATTAATTTATTTGAGACTATTATGCTTTTTTTACCATTATTATTATTATTATTATTATTATTATTATTGTTATTTCCATTTCCACGATTAAACATATATAATTGATTTGAGTGAGCACTGACGCTCGGAGCTGTGGAGAGGGATTCTGTTTGCCGTGGACTGTGTGTGACGCCCTGTTTTTGTTTTTTACCAAAAAAAGGTGAATAAATGTGCGCCTCACTAAGAAGATACACAACGCAGAACACTGACTGTTACATATATCATGTAAATCAATACAAACAATTAGCATGTCAGGCGGGTGTGCATTTAAGCAAGGTTTGTTTTGACGGATTATTATCACTAGTGTTTTACTGATTGGATTAATATTGGCCTGTGGATTACTGGATCGCCACAAGGACGGTTGATAAAGCTTGGTAGCTATGGTCGTGAGTAAATCGCGTTCACTTCAAACTGACACCAACTCTTATTAGTGTGCGTGACTTTAGTTTGAGGGACTTTTGAGGAGGAAATATTGTCACGATCTTTAGTGCGGTGTTGCTGCCTTATTTGTGATTTCTCCAAGATGATTATCATCTACCCGTGTCTTTTTTTAATGCATAGCAGCGGCACCTCAAGTGAATGTGACAGCGTGTTGTAATAACGACGGTCAGCTGGATAATAAACTGGCTGTATTATTAGTCCGGCCCAATCAGGCACCAAAAGATATCGGTACTCAGTATAAGTCTCTAGCCCCGATCGTCATTTTTAGCCACTGATCCCCATCCGATTTCGAGTCCGGATTCGATACTGTGACAGTAAATTTTAGAAGTGAAAATGTTTTATCGCACATAACTAAAGAAAACTGAAGTTTTTATTACGATTATCTTATAAAATGTAGAATATGCTATTATGATTGTAAATCAAATGTATTAAATGTTGGTATTGAATGATACATACTACTTTTTTCACAAGATTAAGTGGATTGTGCACAATAATTAAACAAAAAGAAAAAACTACTATTGGCTCCCATTTCAATAATTGGGTTTGTGTTACGGTTTGGGGGTCGTATGGTTATGCAGACAGAACTCCCGAACCAGCGTGCAGGTAGAAAAAATTCTTTATTTTCATAAATTGGCAAAGAAAACAAGAACAGAAAAGCGTGGAAATTGCACGGGATGCTAGGGTAGAGCTAGGAACAGGAACAGGAACAAGACGCTAGGATAACCAATGTTGCATGAAGCAAACAAAACAGCCAGACAGAGTGTGGCGAAAGGCAGGAATAAATAGCTCTCTGATTAGTGCCCGGGAGCAGGTGAACGTCCTGAACACTAATCAGAGGCAGGTGAAAATAATCAGCACCCATGGCAACCAAGAAACACAAACCCAGGGGTGCTGAAACAGAACCAAGAGAGTCTTAAACTAAAACAAAACGGATCATCACAGGTTTGGCCCTCAAAGCCTTACTTACTTTGTAAACTAACAAAAACGACCAAAAAAAGATTTTGTAATAATAAGAAAAAGACAAATATCAACCTAATCACGTTAGTATCATTTATACACTGGTACTAATGTCATACTTGCCAACCCTCCTGGTTTTACCGGGAGACTCCCGGAATTCAGCGCCTCTCCCGATAACCTCCGGGAAAAAAATGTTCTCCCGATAAACTCCTGGAATTCAGCCGGAGCTGGAGGCCACGCCCCCTCCAGCTCAATGCGGACCTGAGTGGGGACAGCGGCGACAGTCTGTTTTCACGTCCGCTTTCCCACAATATAAACAGCGTGCCTGCCCAATCACGTTATAACTGTAGAATGATCGAGGGCGAGTTCTTGGTTTCTTATGTGGGTTTATTGTTAGGGAGTTTCATTAACGTCCTCCCGGCGCGGTAACAACACACAACAACAGCGGTCACGTTTAGTGTACCGTAAAGCAGTTTGTCTGCCGTAAACAGCAATGTCGTGACACTCTTAAACAGGACAATACTGCCATCTACTGGATAGCCTCCGGAACACTGAAATTCAAGTATTTTTTTAATTTATATGTATAATAAAAAATAAATATATATATAGCTAGAATTCACTGAAAGTCAAGTATTTCATACATATATATATATATATATATATATATATATATATATATATATATATATATATATATATATATATATATATATATATATATATATGAAATACTCGAGTTGGTGAATCCTAGCTGTAAATATACTCCTCCCCTCTTAACCACGCCGCCAACCACACCCCCGCCCCACCCCGACCACGGCCCACCCCACCCCCCACCTTCCGGAATCGGAGGTCTCAAGGTTGGCAAGTATGACTAATATAAGTACCAATAGAATCCACGTCTTGATCGATCACCTCTGCATTACATGGAAACTTTAGTGATTAGTACCTATGAAGCTTCTCATTCATCCAGGTTGAAGAGCCAGGTTTTTTTCTGAGATGGTACTTAATAAAAAAAATGTTTGAGAAACATTGCTCTAAAACAAAAAAACAGATCTCTTTTCACAATTTTTTGAGCCATGCTGGCACCATATAGGCGTAGTCTGATTTCTTTAAAATGTAAAATGAATTAATTAAAAAAAAAACGTTGTTTGTAGTTATCCGTTTTTGCTGCAAAATGTACAAAATTATCAAAATCCATTTTTGCGATAAATGTGCATTTTTCGAATTGGGACATTATTTTGGTTGTTAGAAACAACATAATTGCATCCCACATTAGCAGGATGGCTGTTTTGGGAAAAGCTCCACAAAAAAAGATTGCCGTATTTTCCGGACTATAAGGCTTTTAACCCGGCGCGCCTAATGTAAGGAATAAGTTTGGTTGAGCTTACCCACCTCGAAGCTATTTTAGTTGGTACATGGTGTAATGACAAGTGTGACCAGTAGATGGCAGTCAAACATAAGAGATATGTGTAGACTTCAATATGACTCACGTAAACAACACCAACATTTTGTATGTTCCATTGAAAATATAGAACATTACACACGGCGCTCAAAAATCTATCAAAATGTTTTAGTACGACTTTGGTAAGCTATGAAGCCGCACCGCTTGATGTACTTCAACATACGAGTATAATTATGGTGTGTATAAGGTAAGACATATTATCTGGTGTTTTGTTTCGCAATATTATGCAAAAGCAACTTTTCTTACCTTCTGGTATCTGCTGATCTGTATTTGGGATCTGCATAAATCCTGAAAAATTGCGTGCCTCCGCCTTTGTAGTCCGTGCCGACACCGTAGTCGATAAGCTTCTTCTTTTTCCCTATCTTCTTGTTATGGGACATTCATCCTCCGCTGTTGCCATTTCTAATATAAAGTAGTGTAAAGTTCTTACTTATATCTGTCAGTAAACTCGCCAGGAAAGTGCTAAAACATACTGGTGTAGTGAGTTTACATTATTCACCCAAGGAACTTTAGTTATTAGAGAGTTCCGGTCGGACGGTTTTTCACGGGACACATTTCCGGCGTTGTTGTTGCACTAGTGAGCCACGGATGAGGAGATGCTGCTCCGTTATTGATTGAAGTAAAGTCTGAATGTCATTAAAACAGTTAGCTCCATCTTTTGACTCTTCTTCCACTCCCGTCCTTGCACGCTACACCGCTGCAACAAAGATGACGGGGAGAAGACGCCGTCGAAGGTGAGCCACGTAAATAAGACCGCCCACAAAACGGCGCATCCTGAAGCGACTGTCAGAAAGCGGCTTGAAGATGATCTGTAAAACATGCAACATTTTGACCAAAGAACCACCATTAAATGTTATGTAGATGTTTTTAATTTAGAAAAAAACACAAAATATGACTCCTTTAATGCGCCCTATAATCCGGTGTGCCTTTTGTATGAAAAAAGATCGAAAATAGACCATTCATCGGTAGTGCGCCGTATAATCCGGTGCGCCCTATGGTCCGGAAAATACGGTAGTTTACTCAAAACAAAGAAAACGCAGCTAGCAGTTTTTTGTCTGAACGCTTCATATATATACGTTATCATCCCATGGTTCAAAATAAATGACATAAAAACAAGTCCTGATGCACGGCAGCATCGGCATGCATCTAATCGCCTTTCATCACGAGCCTCAATTTTTTTTTTGCGGCGTAATTACACGGGAAAAGACGCCTCCTTCCGATACGAATGGCTGGAGGGAGTGTGGACAAAAGTGGCATGTGTGAGGGATGGAAGGGGGCGTGGCCTGTACACCTGTAGAGGACAAGCAGAGATATGACTTATCCCTCATCCCGACACAGGATATGAACTCTTCAGTCATGCTGGGGGGTTAGCATAGTGCAACAGTGGGTGCTGAGAGACGCGTGTTGTGCAAGGTGAACTGTTTGGCAGCTGGCATTCCCAGACCCCCCCTGCCCCCCTCTCGTCTCCTGGCTCTAATCTGCACACAGACAAGCTGGGCTGCTGAGTGAAGTGTAGTTCTACACCACTGTAACCGCTAGACCTGGGATTCTCAAACTGTGGTACGTGTACCACTAGTGGTATGCCAAAGACTCACTTGATTAAAGTACAGTGTTTTATTTTCCTATATACATACACAGAGTTACTAATCAAACTGTAAAAATATTAAATATACTTTTAAATCAAACCGCCACCTTATTTTTTATGAATACGTAAGACAAGGGGTGTCCAAACTACATCATACGGGCCTATGTCTTCAATTTGCCCCCATCATGAGTTTAATAAGTAATTTTACCTACAGGGAGACATGATTCAGTTTAAAGGCCTACTGAAATGAATTTTTTTTATTTAAACGGGGATAGCAGATCTATTCTATGTGTCATACTTGATCATTTCGCGATATTGCCATATTTTTGCTGAAAGGATTTAGTATAGAACAACGACGATAAAGATTGCAACTTTTGGTATCTGATAAAAAAAAGGCTTGCACCTACCGGAAGTAGCGTGACGTAGTCAGTTGAACATATACGCAAAGTTCCCTATTGTTTACAATGATGGCCGCATGAAGTGAGAGAGATTCGGACCGAGAAAGCGACAATTTCCCCATTAATTTGAGCGAGGATGAAAGATTTGTGGATGAGTAAAGTGCAAGTGAAGGACTAGTGGGGAGTTGAAGCTATTCAGATAGGGAAGATGCTGTGAGAGCCGGGGGTGACCTGATATTCAGCTGGGAATGACTACAACAGTAAATAAACACAAGACATATATATACTCTATTAGCCACAACACAACCAGGCTTATATTTAATATGCCACAAATTAATCCTGCATAAAAACACCTGCGTGTTTGTTATGCTAGCTCCTAGCTCCTCTGCTAGCTCCTAGCTCCATAGAACACGCCAATACAATTCAAACACCTGATCAACACACACAATCACTCAGCCCAAAAGACCGTTTACCTAACCCAAGGTTCATAAAGCTTATATATTTTTAAAAAGTTACGTACGTGACGCGCACATACGGTCAAGTTATCGAATGTTTAGCAGCCAAGGCTGCATACTCACGGTACCTGATATTCAGCTGGGAATGACTACAACAGTAAATAAACACAAGACATATATATACTCTATTAGCCACAACACAACCAGGCTTATATTTAATATGCCACAAATTAATCCTGCATAATAACACCTGCGTGTTTGTTATGCTAGCTCCTAGCTCCTCTGCTAGCTCCTAGCTCCATAGAACACGCCAATACAATTCAAACACCCGATCAACACACACAATCACTCAGCCCAAAAGACCGTTCACCTAACCCAAGGTTCATAAAGCTTATATATTTTTAAAAAGTTACGTACGTGACGCGCACTTACGGTACGGTACGTGTTATGCTAGCTCCTAGCTCCTCTGCTAGCTCCTAGCTCCATAGAACACGCCAATACAATTCAAACACATGATCAACACACACAATCACTCAGCCCAAAAGACCGTTCACCTAACCCAAGGTTCATAAAGCTTATATATTTTAAAAAAGTTACGTACATACGCAAAAAAAAGCCAAAGCTGCATACTCACAGTAGCACGTCTGCGTCTTTGTCATCCAAATCAAAGTAATCCTGGTAAGAGTCTGTGTTGTCCCAGTTCTCTACAGGCGTCTGTGTATCCAAATCAAAAGTCCTCCTGGTTAGAGTCTCTGTTATCCGAGTTCTTCCATCTTGACTGCATCTTTCGGGAATGTAAACAAAGAAGCGCCGGCTGTGTACTGTTGTGGCTGACTACGTTCGAAAAATACGTCCATTTCGCACCGACAACTTTCTTCTTTGCTTGCTTGGCTTCCTTCTCCATAATGCAATGAACATGATTGAAACAGATTCACGAACACAGATGTCCAGAATACTGTGGAATTATGAAATGAAAACAGAGCTTTTTCGTACCGGCTTCAATGTGGAAGGCATACCCGTGTTCGTCGGGCTACGTCACGCGCATACGTCATCCTCAGAGGCGTTTCGAACCGGAAGTTTAGCGGCAAATTTAAAATGTCTCTTTATAAGTTAACCCGGCCGTATTGGCATGTGTTATAATGTTAAGATTTCATCATTGATATATAAACTATCAGACTGCGTGGTCGGTAGTAGTGGGTTTCAGTAGGCCTTTAATAGTCTGACAATTCTAATGCTATTATGTCCACATCTAGTGGATAAGGTAATAAATTCAGGGAAATTACCTTTAATTATGTGCTGAAAAGAAGAGTATTAAGCAATTAGTTGTATGACCGTATGCAAACAACCTTCCCTAGTCATGGTGCAAAAAATAAATAAATAAATTCCAACCAACACAAAATGTCAACACACATGAACACACATGGTCACACAAAACACAACCTGCTCACTGAACTTTGTGGACATTATAAAATACATCCATGCTCCATAAACAAATTCTAAATTAGTCGACAACGCGATGACCTTTAACTATGTGCTGAAAGAAGAGTGTGCAGCAATTACTTGTATGACCCAATGCAAACAACCTTCCCTAGTCATGGTGCAAAAAATAAATAAATAAATTCCAACCAACACAAAATGTCAACACACATGAACACACATGGTCACACAAAACACAACCTGCTCACTGAACTTTGTGGACATTATAAAATACATCCATGCTCCATAAACAAATTCTAAATTAGTCGACAACGCAATGACCTTTAACTATGTGCTGAAAAGAAGAGTGTGCAGAAATTACTTGTATGACCCAATGCAAACAACCTTCCCTAGTCATGGTGGGGAAAAAATACATTGCAACCAACACAAAATGTCAACACACATGCACACACATGGTCACACATAACACAACCTGCTCACTGAACTTTGTGGACATTATAAAATACATCCATGCTCCATAAAAAATTCTAAATTAGTGGACAACGTAATAGTTAAAGGTCATTGCCCTGAATTTATGTGCTGAAAGAAGAGTGTGCAGCAATTACTTGCATGACCCAATGCAAACAACCTTCCCTAGTCATGGTGGGAAAAAATAAAAATTCCAACCAACGCAAAATGTAAACACACATGGTCACACAAAACACAACCTGCTCACTGAACTTTGTGGACATTATAAAATACATCCATGCTCCATAAAAAAAATTTAAATTAGTGGACAACGAAATGACCTTTAGCTATGTGCTGAAAGAAGAGTGTGCAGAAATTACTTGTACAAACCAATGCAAACAACCTTCCGTAGTCTTGGTGCAAAAAATAAATAAATTCCAACCAACACAAAATGTCAACACACATGCACACACATGGTCACACATAACACAACCTGCTCACTGAACTTTGTGGACATTATAAAATATGTCCATGCCCCATAAAAAAATCTAAATTAGTGGACAATGTAATAAATTCAGGGCAACGACCTTTAACTCTATGCTGAAAGAAGAGTGTGCAGCAATTACTTGCATGACCCAATGCAAACAACTTTCCCTAGTCATGGTGGATTTTTTTTTTCCAACCAACACAAAATGTAAACACACATGGTCACACGCAACACAACCTACTCACTGAACTTTGTGGACATTATAAAATACATCCATGCCCCATAAAAAATTATAAATTACTGGACAACGTAATAAATTCAGGGCAATGACCTTTAACTATGTGCTGAAAGAAGAGTGTGCAGCAATTACTTGTATGACCCAATGTAAACAACCTTCCCTAGTCATGGTGGGAAAAAATAAAAATTCCAACCAACGCAAAATGTAAACACACATGGTCACACGCAACACAACCTGCTCACTGAACTTTGTGGACATTCTAAAATATGTCCATGCCCCATAAAAAAAAATCTAAATTACTTCCATTTAAAAAGGCAAAGCACTCTCCACATTTATCCATGTTTGTCGCATTTTAGCTGCTTGATATTTCTGATTGATTACAAAACGTCATGACGTTGCTGGTTTTACGAGCAGAGGAGCATGTTCGGCGGCGCGCAATCATGGCGTACTTACAAGCAGACACAGTGTGTAGACAGAAAAGGGGAGAATGGACGCATTTTGACTTAAAAACTAACAATAAAGGTGAAGTTATAGCACTGAAAGTAGATTAATAATTAATTTTCTACCTCTTGTCCTTAATAATTTTGACAAAATAATAGAATGATAAAGGACACAATATGTTACTGCATATGTCAGCAGCTAAATTAGGAGCTTTTGTTTGCTTACTTACTACTAAAAGACAAGTTGTCTACACTGCAAAAAGTCAGTGTTCAAAAACAAGAATAAAAAATACAAAAATGTGAGGTATTTTATTTGAACTAAGCAAAATTATCTGCCAATAGAACAAGAAAATTTGTCTTGTCAAGACTTTCCAAAACAAGTAAAATTATCTAACCTCAATGAACCCAAAAATACCTTAAAATAAGTATATTCTCACTAATAACAACTGCACTACTATATGAGTACGTATTTTCTCTTGTTTCATTGAAAATAAAACAGCAAAGTCCATTTGGCTGTCATCTGTTTTAATATGAGACACAATTGTGTCAAAGTCATGATTGGTTTTTTTCATGCTTGAAATAATAAATGATTACTTTCAAAAAGTAGTTTTATACTTGTGAGTGTTAATGACACAGCTTTGCAACAGTTGATATTCTAGTTTCAAGCATGTTTTACTCAATATAGGTCAGCAAATCTCAGCAACAAACTGTAATATCTTACTGAGATCATTTAGGACAGGGGTCACCAACCTTTTTGAAACCAAGAGCTACTTCTTGGGTACTGATTAATGCGTAGGGCTACCAGTTTGATACACACTTAAATAAATTGCCAGAAATAGCCAATTTGCTCAATTTACCTTTAACTCTATGTTATTATTAATAATTAATGATATTTACACTTAATTGAACGGTTTAAAAGAGGAGAAAACACGGGGGAAAAAATTACTATTAAATTTTTAAACATAGTTTATCTTCAATTTCGACTCTTTAAAATTCAAAATTCAACCGAAAAAAAGAAGAGAAAAACTTAAAAAAATAATTTATGGAACATCATTAGTAATTTTTCCTGATTAAGATTAATTTTAGAATTTTGATGACATTTTTTAAATAGGTTAAAATCCTATCTACACTTTGTTAGAATATATAACAAATTGGACCAAGCTATATTTCTAACAAAGACAAATCATTATTTCTTCTAGATTTTCCAGAACAAAAATTTTAAAAGAAATTCAAAAGACTTTGAAATAAGATTTAAATGTGATTCTACAGATTTTCTAGATTTGCCAGAATAATTTTTTTGAATTTTAATCATAATAACTTTGAAGAAATATTTCACAAATATTCTTCGTCGAAAAAACAGAAGCTAAAATGAAGAATTAAATTAAAATGTATTTATTATTCTTTACAATAAAACAAATATATTTACTTGAACATTGATTTAAATTGTCAGGAAAGAAGAGGAAGGAATTTAAAAGGTGAAAAGGTATATGTGTTTAAAAATCCTAAAATCATTTTTAAGGTTGTATTTTTTCTCTAAAATTGTCTTTCTGAAAGTTATAAGAAGCAAAGTAAAAAAATGAATGAATTTATTTAAACAAGTGAAGACCAAGTCTTTAAAATATTTTCTTGGATTTTCAAATTCTATTTGAGTTTTGTCTCTCTTAGAATTAAAAATGTCAGATAAAGCGAGACCAGCTTGCTAGTAAATAAATACAATTTAAAAAATAGAGGCAGCTCACTGGTAAGTGCTGCTATTTGAGCTATTTTTAGAACAGGCCAGCGGGCTACTCATTTGGTCCTTATGGGCTACCTGGTGCCCGCGGGCACCAGGTAGTTGGTGACCCCTGATTTAGGACCAAAACCCTTAAAACAAGTAAAACACTCTAACATAAAATCTGCTTAGTGAGAAGAATTATCTTATCAGACAGAAAATAAGCAAATATCACCCTTATTTGATATATTTAATCTTACTTAGATATTAGTTTTTGCAGTGTAGTATGTTCACTATTTTATTTAAGGACAAACTTGCAATAAAAAACATATATTTAATGTACCCTAAGATTTTTTGTTGAAATAAAGCCAATAATGCAATTTTTTGTGGTGCCTTTTATTTAGAAAAGTATCGAAAAGTACTGGAAAGTATCGAAATACATTTCGGTACCGGTACTTTACATGCAGTCGGTTTGTAAAGTCAAAAAGTTTGGACACCCCTGACTTAGACCTACTACGCTACTGTATTTTAATGTTGGTCATTATGTTGGTTCTTGAGGAGCTAAATGTTCTCTGAAGTGCTGCGTGGTGAAAAAAGTTTGACAACCTATAATAATACCTTTAATACGCTAACTTTGCTTTATGACTTGTGACGTTGCGTCACAGTTCTTGCCCTCAAGTAGCCCTCCTCTCCTCCTTAAAGGGTCGATTTAGCAACAGCATTCCTGCGCAGTAAGTAAGTAGAAGTAAGTAAGCCCCCTTTGATGTGGCTGTCAATGCGCATTTGTTTCCTCTTAACACATTGTCCTCTTGTCCACATGCATAAAGACGCTAACGAGGCGACGTGTTTACATTTGTTCAGTCCTGATTAGTAGATCACGGCGCAGCATCGCCCCACTGCCACCTAGAACTGCTACCCTCGGGCAGACGCTGTAGGGTGCTAAAAGCGGGCACAAATAAGACTAAAAAAACGTTTTTACCCATAGTAGCATTAAACAGGCACTGAGTGAGCACAATGTGTCATGTCTTTTTATTTTTTCGGACTATAATGTGCAATAATGTCATATGTGTATATGTATATATATGCATATGTATAGATATGTGCATGTGTGTGTATATATACATATATATAGATACATATCTTATTTTTTATCTTTTTTTTTACTATTTATATTACTAAATTATTGTGTATGCACCTTAGGGGATCTGCTCCAATTTCGTTGTTCTTTGAACTAGGGATGTCCGATAATATCGGTCTGCCGATATTATCGGCCGATAAATGCGTTAAAATGTAATATCGGAAATTATCGGTATCGGTTTTTTTATTATCTGTATCGGTTTTTTATTTTTTTATTTTTATTTTTATTTTTATTAAATCAACATAAAAAACACAAGATACACTTACAATTAGTGCACCAACCCAAAAAACCTCCCTCCCCCCATTTCTTTCTGTTATCAATATTCTGGTTCCTACATTATATATCAATATATATCAATACAGTCTGCAAGGGATACAGTCTGTAAGCACACATGATTGTGCGTGCTGCTGGTCCACTAATAGTATTAACCTTTAACAGTTAATTTTACTCATTTTCATTAATTACTAGTTTCTATGTAACTGTTTTTATATTGTTTTACTTTCTTTTTTATTCAAGAAAATGTTTTTAATTTAGTTATCTTATTTTATTATTTTTTTTAAAAAGTACCTTATCTTCACCATACATAGTTGTCCAAATTAGGCATAATAATGTGTTAATTCCACGACTGCATATATCGGTTGATATCGGTATCGGTTGATAGCGGTATCGGTAATTAAAGAGTTGGACAATATCGGAATATCGGATATCGGCAAAAAGCCATTATCGGACATCCCTACTTTGAACCTGTTCACTGTAATAATGACAATAAAACTCTATTCTATTCTATTCTATTCTACTGGTCACATCATTAGGAATGCAGGGTATAAATTACATGATAAATTGCCATAAACTACTGATTAAAAGCACAACACATTCATTTAGTACATATGACATTGATCAAGAAGTGCTTTGTTTTTTCCAGGAAATTAAAATATAATTATAATTAATAATTACACAATGGTGAAATTATATGAAACTGTGTGGCGATCACAAATATTACTATTTATATTCCCCCCTAATCAGGCTGATTAGGGGGGAAAAAAAGGACTTATCGAATCGTCGTCGGCGGTCACTCGAAACGAGTATGACTGTCCTCCGTAGGGTCGTTAGGGTGGATTCCCTATATGGAGAACGCCTGTGCGTGGAATCTTTTAATGTGGGGAGACTGGTGCACGGTCAGCCACCACACAGTCCTTGGCATTGAGCGGGCCAGGGTCCAGTGGCATGGAGACCAAGACGACTGGGGACCCGTCTTTGCTGCAGCCTTCATCCGCCTTCCCAGCCGTTGTGGTGCATTCCGCTGCCGCCATCTTCCGCCTGGTCCACCGTTGAGGCGGTTTTCACTATTCGCCCATAGCTGGGGTTATTTACCCATAGCTGGGACAGGGGTTGACTGGGCACCAGGGCATGTCCACACACCGGTGGGCCTGCATGCCCCGTCTCTGGGGCCCCCTGCTGCTCCGAGATCCCGTACAACTTAGCCTGGAACCGCGAGGTTCCAGTTACCGTGTGTGGCCACGAGGAGGCATGTACGAGTCTTGACAATGGAGAGGCTATGTACCAGCTGAGGAGGCTTATGCACTCGGCTCCTCTTTTCGCCCTCTGAGACAGAGGGCTAGCCGGCGGCACTAGCTGAAAGCAGTGAGTATCAGGCAGAAGCAGCATGCAGCATAGCAAGCAAAAGCGGCATGCAGCATGCACTAACTACAGGTACTACTACTCCAAGGCTACTGCACTAGACGCATCACATCGCCCTGTGCGATGTTTTCTGCACACACACTTATCGAATATTCTGCATAAGAAGGGACTCATAAATAACTCGCATAAATTAACGTGCGTACAATTAGGGTGCGCTAGAATAAATAAACAAAATTAATAATGTTAAAGAAACTGTCAGTAAAATTAAAGTGCAAATGAATATACAGCTTCACCAATTTAGTTGTCATTTTTGCGCTGAAGAAACGTCTCTGCCTTTAGCTTGTATTAGGGCTGCAACAACTAATCGATTAAATCGATTCAAATCGATTATAAAAATAGTTGGCGATTAATTTAGTCATCGATTCGTTGGATCTATGCTATGCGCATGCGCAGAGGCAATTTTATTTATTTATTTATTTTCTAAAAAAGTTTTTTTTATTTTTTATAAACCTTTATTTATAAACTGCAACATGTACAAACAGCTGAGAAACAATTATCAAAATAAGTATGGTGCCAGTATGCTGTTTTTTTCAATAAAATACTGGAAAAGATAGAAATGTAGTTTGTCTCTTTTGTCCGATTATTAATCGATTAATCGAAGCAATAATCGACAGATTAATCGATTATCTAATTCATCGTTAGTTGCAGCCCTAGCTTGTATGTATGTATGTATATATATATATGTATGTATATATATATATATATATATATATATATATATATATATGTATGTATGTATGTATGTATGTATGTATATATGTATGTATTTATGTATATTTGTATGTATGTATGTATATATATATATATATATGTGTATGTATATATGTATATGTATATATGTATATATATATATATATATATATGTATATGTGTATATATATATATATATATATGTGTGTATGTATATATATGTGTATATATATATATATATATATATATATATATATATATATATATATATGTGTGTGTATGTATATATATGTATATATATATATATATATATATATATATATATATATATATATATATATATATATATATATATATATATATATATGTGTGTGTATATTTTACCTCTGTTTTAAATGTATTTTTAGTCTGTCCTTTGCCTGTATTTCTTTGTGGTGTACAGCCCTTTGTTGTTTTAAAGGGCTTTATAAATAAAGTTGGTATGGTAATACAAAACATTATGGCCGTTAGCAAAGAAGAACTCCGTGAATTAGCCGCACCAAATATTTGTCAACAAAGGTACGTAATAGAATGCTTCTTCAGGCACTAACTGTAGTGGATGGGAATCAAACCGGCAACTGCCCGGTTGAGACAAGCACCACCTGCCCAAAATTCCGTCCTCTCCAGACACGTTCCCACGGGAAACGTCACATGCTTTATTGATAGTTTCCTCTCAGACCGTATTTAACATTTCTCTAAGTGTCGTTTGGCTCCGCCCACTGGCGGTAAAACTCTGCAGCAGATTTATCCTTTGGCGACCACCGTTCCTCAGCTGTCGTGGTCTCTGAGACGCTGTCCCTCAGTAGTTTTGGGGATGTAAAGGCCGCCCATGCATGCAAACACTCTTTTGTGCGACACAATAAAAGCATTTTTGAAGTACAAGGCAGCAGCTCAGATCCCCACCGCTTTCATGTCAAGTGACAACGAGTGACCAACTTCTCTCTCCTCGCCACCATCCCTTTTCTCTCTCTTCTGTTGCATGTTCCTTTCAAGCACTGCCAAGCTATTCTTGCAAGCAGCAGCAGCTTTGATGAAGATTTGTGGAGTGTTCCTCCGAAAGGCAATCACATGTTTTCCCACACAAAGCGACATTGTTGCACATTTGTCCGTGGTTACCGACGACAACAGATGACCGACTGTTTGATGTCATGTGTAATCATGGCCTTTTTAGCCTGCTGGAGGCAGGCAGCGTCAACACTTTTTCACCTTGGCCTAGAAAAGGTATGATTGTATTGCTAAATAACACAACAACAGCTCGGAACAAACTAAATGTTGTTTACAGATGTTGACTTGGCCTTTAGAGTCTCGGTGAATAATACATGAAAACCAAAGATGGAACAGAGGAAGTCTATGGAAGTTTTGAAACAGTTGTTTTCTGTAGGAAACAATGGAAATAATAATTTGTCTGTTCCAGGGTCAAACTAGGGCCAGCAAATGTTTTAAGTCAGGGGTGTCCAAAGTGCGGCCAGTGGGCCATTTGCGGCCCGCAGATCATTTTAAAAATACGATTGAAAAAAATTAAAAACATTAAAAATGGTATAAAAGAGCAAACAGGTGAAATGTAACAAGAAAATGTTGCAATGCTTACTCTAATAACTAGAGATAAATGCGTTAAAATGTAATATCGGAAATTATCGGTATCGTTTTTTTTATTATCTGTATCGTTTTGTTTTGTTTTTTTTTGTTTGTTTTTTTATTAAATCAACATAAAAAACACAAGATACACTTACAATTAGTGCACCAACCCAAAAAACCTCCCTCCCCCCATTTCTTTCTGTTATCAATATTCTGGTTCCTACATTATATATCAATATATATCAATACAGCCTGCAAGGGATACAGTCCGTAAGCACACATGATTGTGCGTGCTGCTGGTCCACTAATAGTACTAAACAGTTAATTTTACTCATTTTCATTAATTACTAGTCTCTATGTAACTGTTTTTATAGTGTTTTACTTTCTTTTTTATTCAAGAAAATGTTTTTAATTTAGTTATCTTATTTTATTATTATTTTTAAAAAGTACCTTATCTTCACCATACATGGTTGTCCAAATTAGGCATAATAATGTGTTAATTCCACGACTGCATATATCGGTTGATATCGGTATCGGTTGATATCGGTATCGGTAATTAAAGAGTTGGACAATATCGGAATATCGGATATCGGCAAAAAGCCATTATCGGACATCCCTAGTCATAATTTAAGTTCTCGTGTATTTTCTGACTTTATGAATATAATATGAATTAAACAGAAAAAGATTTTGTGACAATAGAAAATATTGATGTAATCACGCTATTGTACTGGTATCATTACAGTGGGTGTCAGGTGTAGATCCACCCATGGCGTTTGTTTACATTGTGACTAGGGATGTCCGATAATGGCTTTTTGCTGATATCCGATATTCCGATATTGTCCAACTCTTTAATTACCGATACCGATATCAACCGATGCCGATACTGATATATACAGTTGTGGGATTAACACATTATTATGCCTAATTTGGACAACCGGGTATGGTGAAGATAAGGTCCTTTTTTTTTTTTTAAATTAATAAAATAAAATAAGATAAATAAATTAAAAACATTTTCTTGAATAAAAAAGAAAGTAAAACAATATAAAATCAGTTACATAGAAACTAGTAATTAATGAAAATTAGTCAAATTAACTGTTAAAGGTTAGTACTATTAGTGGACCAGCAGCACGCACAATCATGTGTGCTTACGGACTGTATCCCTTGCAGACTGTATTGATATATATTGATATATAATGTAGGAACCACAATATTAATAACAGAAGGAAACAACCCTTTTGTGTGAATGAGTGTAAATGGGGGAGGGAGGTTTTTTGGGTTGGTGCACTAATTGTAAGTGTATCTTGTGTTTTTTATGTTACAAAAAAAACAAACAAACAAACAAAAAACGATACTGATAATAAAAAAACGATACCGATAATTTCCGATATTACATTTTAAAGCATTTATCGGCCGATAATATCGTCCGGCCGATATTATCGGACATCTCTAATTGTGACTAGGGATGTCCGATAATGGCTTTTTGCCGATATCCCGATATTGTCCAACTCTTTAATTACTGATACCGATATCAACCGACACTGATATGCACAGTCGTGGAATTAACACAAGAGGTGCTTTAAGACATGGCTAGCTAGTTAGCGGCTAAAGTCCATCCGCAATCGGCAGTGTTGTAACTACTTCTAAATCACTAATCCTCGCCTCCATGGCGACAAATAAAGTATGTTTCTTACAAGTATCATCCCTGCAGGACCAGGAATAGCTAAACATGCACACATCATAGGAGGATACAATGGCTCACCGGCGTCGCAATTAGAGATGTCCGATAATATCGGCCTGCCGATATTATCGGTCGATAAATGCTTTAAAATGTAATAACGGAAATTATCGGTATCGTTTTTTTTAATTATTGGTATCGTTTTTGTTTTTTTGTTTGTTTAGTTTTTTTATTAAATCAACATAAAAAACACAAGATACACTTACAATTAGTGCACCAACCCAAAAAACCTCCCTCCCCCATTTACACTCATTCACACAAAAGGGTTGATTCTTTCTGTTATTAGTATTCTGGTTCCTACATTATATATCAATATACACTACCGTTCAAAGGTTTGGGGTCACATTGAAATGTCCTTATTTTTGAAGGAAAAGCACTGTACTTTTCAATGAAGATAACTTTAAACTAGTCTTAACTTTAAAGAAATACACTCTATACATTGCTAATGTGGTAAATGACTATTGTAGCTGCAAATGTCTGGTTTTTGGTGCAATATCTACATAGGTGTATAGAGGCCCATTTCCAGCAACTATCACTCCAGTGTTCTAATGGGACAATGTGTTTGCTCATTGGCTCAGAAGGCTAATTGATGATTAGAAAACCCTTGTGCAATCATGTTCACACATCTGAAAACAGTTTAGCTCGTTACAGAAGCTACAAAACTGACCTTCCTTTGAGCAGATTGAGTTTCTGGAGCATCACATTTGTGGGGCCAGAAAAAGAGAACTTTAATCTGAAACTCGACAGTCTATTCTTGTTTTTAGAAATGAAGGCTATTCCACAAAATTGTTTGGGTGACCCCAAACTTTTGAACGGTAGTGTATATCAATACAGTCTGCAAGGGATACAGTCCGTAAGCACACATGATTGTGCGTGCTGCTGGTCCACTAATAATACTAACCTTTAACAGTTAATTTGACTCATTTTCATTAATTACTAGTTTCTATGTAACTGTTTTTATATTGTTTGACTTTCTTTTTATTCAAGAAAATGTTTTTAATTTATTTATCTTATTTTATTTTATACATTTTTTTAAAAAGGACCTTATCTTCACCATACCTGGTTGTCCAAATTAGGCATAATAATGTGTTAATTCCACGACTGTATATATCGGTATCGGTTGATATCGGTATCGGTTGATATCGGTATCGGTAATTAAGAGTTGGACAATATCGGAATATCGGATATCGGCAAAAAAGCCATTATCGGACATCCCTAATATATGTATATATATGGGCTTCCCTGCTTAGGCTGCTGCCCCCGCGAACCGACCTCGGATAAGCGGAAGAAGATGGATGTATATATATATATATATATATATATATATATATATATATATATATATATATATATATATATATATATATATATATATATATATATATATATATATATATATATATATATATATATAAATAAAAAATAACAATACTATTAATTAGAAGGTGTACCTGATGTCTAGTGAGGTTATGGCAGATATGAAGCTGTCTTAAAGGGGAAGTAAGCACAGGAAAAAGTTGAAATCCAATGTGTTGTCAGGAGGGAATGGGGGTCCACATTGTTCGGTAGGCCGGAGGCGGGGCTTCAAAAAACCCTTGATGTTGATAGTGGACAGAGGGGCTTAAACCTCTGCAGTGATTGACGTTCCTGGAGGACCAAGGGGGCGGGGTGGGGGGGTCTTGTCCCCTGCTCTCCATTTGCATGGCCTGGCCTGTGGGTGGCGGCGTTAATAATGCGGCAACTGGCAAGATTAATTGTGGACAAGCAGCGGGATTACGAGGGTCTTTGTGGGGGTGCCAAAGGGGAAGCGGCGGGTGGGCAAAGAGGGGCCTGTGATCTGCCAGGCTGAGAGGAAATTAGTCAGGGCAGGCTGGAGCAGCCTTCTTTTAAAAAAAGGGGGGTAAAAAACGTGTGTACCTAAGGAAATGAAAAGCCTGCAAGCAAAAGAATTTCATGAAAGAAGAAGACAGAAAATTGTTGACATTCTTGAGAGGCCGCCGTCATTAATATTCATTGTGACGATGAAAAGTCACATTGTGTTCTCACTCAAGACATTTTAGCACCTTTACACGGATCCTCTCACTTTGTGTCCCTGACATACAGAAAGGGGGGAAATGTTATGCTTTGTAGTCACATGCTGCTTGAACACCACAGGGGTCTCATGCCACCTGTTGGATTCTTCCCACATAACATCTACTGTTCCAGAGGTCCCTCAATGGTGGATTAGAAGTGTCTTGTGCAGAATTTAGACGGTGGAATAGTGCCTCTTGTTAGCCCTACTGGGAATGTGCTGTTACAGTATGTGTGTCTGTAGCTTTAATGCTAATGAGCTGTGTTGGTCTCCCACAGAGAAGGACTATTGAGCACTATTAATAGTTTATGAGATTATGTTGTTACATGAATGTCAAAACATGAGTACTGCCTGTCTTGTCAGAGATATATATATATATATATATATATATATATATATATATATATATATATATATATATATATATATATATATATATATATATATATATATATATATATATATACATATATATATACATACATACATATATATATATATATATATATATATATATATATATATATATATATATATATATATATATATATATATATATATATATATATATATATATATATATATATATGTACAAAACCCAAAACCAGTGAAGTTGGCATGTTGTGTAAATGGTAAATAAAAACTAGGGATGTCCGATAATGGCTTTTTGCCGATATCCGATATTCCGATATTGTCCAACTCTTTAATTACAGATACCGATATCAACCGATATATGCAGTCGTGGAATTAACACATTATTATGCCTAATTTGGACAACCATGTATGGTGAAGATAAGGTACTTTTAAAAAAATAAAATAAGATAACTAAATTAAAAACATTTTCTTGAATAAAAAAGAAAGTAAAACAATATAAAAACAGTTACATAGAAACTAGTAATTAATGAAAATGAGTAAAATTAACTGTTAAAGGTTAGTACTATTAGTGGGCCAGCATCACGCACAATCATGTGTGCTTACGGACTGTATCCCTTGCAGACTGTATTGATATATATTGATATATAATGTAGGAACCAGAATATTGATAACAGAAAGAAATGGGGGGAGGGAGGTTTTTTGGGTTGGTGCACTAATTGTAAGTGTATCTTGTGTTTTTTATGTTGATTTAATAAAAAAATAAAAATAAAAAAAATGATACAGATAATAAAAAAAACGATACTGATAATTTCCGATATTACATTTTAACGCATTTATCGGCCGATAATATCAGCAGGCCGATATTATCGGACATCCCTAATAAAAACAGAATACAATTATTTGCAAATCCTTTTCAACTTATATTCAATTGAATAGACTGCAAAGACAAGATATTTAATGTTGGAACTGAGAAGTTAAATTTTTTGTTGCAAATAATCATAAACCTAGAATTTAATGGCAGCAACACATTGCAAAATAAGTTGGCACAGGGGCATTTTTACCACTGTTACATGGCCTTTCCTTTTAACAACTCTCAGTAAACGTTTGGGAACTGAGGAGACCAATTTTTGAAGCTTTTCAGGTGGATTTATTTCCCATTCTTGCTTGATGTACAGCTTATGTTGTTCAACAGTCCGGGGTCTCTGTTGTGGTATTTTAAGCTTTATAATGCGACCCACATTTTCAATGGGAGACAGGTCTGGACTACAGGCAGGCCAGTCTAGTACCTGCATTCTCTTAGTATGAAGCCACGCTGTTGTAACACGTGGCTTGGCATTGTCCTGCTGAAATAAGCAGGGGCTTCCATGAAAAAGACTTTGCTTGAATGGCAACATATGTTGCTCCAAAACCTGTATGTACCTTTCAGCATTAATGGTGCCTTCACAGATGTGTAAGTTACCCATGCCTTGGGCACTAATACACTCCCATACCATCACAGATGCTGGCTTTTGAACTTTGCGCCTAAAACAATCCGGATGGTTCTTTTCCTCGTTGGTCCTGAGGACACGACGTCCACAGTTTCCAAAAACAATTTGAAATGTGGACTCGTCAGACCACAAAAAACGTTTCCACTTTGCATCAGTCCATCTTAGATGAGCTCGGGCCCAGCGAAGCCGGCGGAGTTTCTGGGTGTTGTTGCTAAATGGCTTTCGCTTTGCATAGTAGAGTTTTAACTTGCACTTACAGATGTAGAGACGAACTGTAGTTACTGACAGTGGTTGTCCGTAGTGTTCCTGAGCCCATGTGGTGATATCCTTTACACACTGATGTCGGTTTTTGATGCAGTACAGCCTGAGGGATCAAAGGGCCGTAATATCATGGCATACGTGCAGTGATTTCTCCAGATTCTCTAAACCTTTTGATGATATTACGGACCGTAGATGGTGAAATCCCTAAATTCCTTGCAATAGCTGGTTGAGAAATGTTGTTCTTAAACTGTTCGACAATATGCTCACGCATTTGTTGACAAAGTGGTGACGCTCGCCCCATCCTTGTTTGTGAATGACTGAGCATTTCATGGAAGCTGCTTTTATACCCAATCATGGCACCCACCTGTTCCCAATTAGCCTGTTCACCTGTGGGATGTTCCAAATAAGTGTTTGATAAGTCTTTTTTGCCGCTTGTGCCAGCTTTTTTGAAACATGTTGCAGGCACCAGATTCCAAATGAGCTAATATTTGCAAAAAATAACAAAGATTACCAGTTCGAACGTTAAGTATCTTGTCTTTGCAGTCTATTCAATTGAATATAGGTTGAAAAGGATTTGCAAATCATTGTATTTTGTGTTTATTTACCATTTACACAACGTGCCAACTTCCCTGGTTTTGGGTTTTGTAAAAGGGAGCACAAAGTGACTTAAAAAGAGGTCTGTAAAACAAAATCCAGGCACATTTTTCACCAAAGAACGGCCATTACATGTTATGTAGATCACCAGGAGGTGTTTTAAATGTAGAAAAAAAAATCATGAAATGACCCCTTTAATACTATAAATATCGCGGCGTTTTCTTCTTTCTAGGGGCGCGTAACCGCAAAAAATTGAGAATCACAGCGTTGAAGTAAATTATGAATGAAAAGGAGCAGAAAGCCGTATAAACTCATAACATCTGCAAATAAGTTGAACACCTGGACACAGAGCCCCTCTTAGTTCATATATTGCGTAAGAAAAGATGAAAAATGGGCCTGTCAAGTTGAGTTTCCAGCACCCTTTTCAAACACCAGCGCCAGGTTTAATTGCTCTTAATGAAATATAACGCTTCAAAGTAGACACGCAGTGACTAATCGCTCACAGCTTCTATTCTGTGGCTGTCGTTAGGGGAAGCACCAGACATTTATTAGCGATGTGTACACATGGAAACAGCAGAACAAAAAATAAGGAATAAGTTAGGTCATCGTAAACTACAGAAGCAGGTAAACATAATCAGTGATGACAGTTGACTTTATTATTATTAATCCCTTTCGTTAAGGTCATTATTGATATTATTCTTAATAATAAGCCTTCAAGAACAATAAGTGGACATGTTTATGTTATTAGATTTGACAGCAGACGTACTGAGCATTTAGTAGGACCCCCCCCACCCCCCAAATTTTTTTTTATCTAAAAATAATATATAATAATAATACAAATAAGATAAAATACAATAATCTGTTCCAGGGTCACACTGTGGCCATCATGTAACATTTAATAATGTAACTGCTGTCCTGTATTAAAAAACTACTTCCATTATATCAAAGCTATAGGTTGTATTTTGCCACGTGACTTTTATAGTCATACCAAAGACTATAAAAATGGGACCCATTACCTCCCTGCTTGGCACTCAGCATCAAGGGTTGGAATTGGGGATTAAATCACCAAAAATTATTCCCGGGCGCGGCCACTGCTGTTGCTCACTGCTCCCCTCACCTCCCAGGGGGTGAACAAGAGGATGGGTCAAATGCAGAGGACCAATTTCACCACACCTAGTGTGTGTGTGACAATCATTGGTACTTTAACTTTAACTTTTGAACAGAAGTAAACAAACAAACATGGCTACTGTGCAGCAAACGGAGTGCAAACTACCTGAGTACGCAAGGGGCCTAGATCTTACCGCTTAAAGTGGATACGAGCAAAAAATCAAACTATGTAATGGATTCCATCCCTATACTTTATCTAAAGATGTGTCTAGTGATATCAAGGATTATCTGTCGGTCACGTTACCAAACATGTCGAACTATCTGGTGCCCCAGACGTCATTCTACACCACAAAACAGATGAAAACTTGGAAAAGCATGGAGGTCTACACCTTCTTTGTGTGTGGCTGGGTCAAGGAAATTGGTATCAAGACTCTCCTGGATAAATATGCATCATTTTTGCTCGGGTAAGTTTTAATTTCATGATTTAACTTCGCGTCTACAGCCATGTTTTTTGGTGTTGCATGCGCCGTTTACGAGTAGCGTGTTTTCCCCCGTCGTCATCAAAATATAACTATAGATGTCAATGTTGTGTATGTGCTGAAAGCTTCATTTATTATTGCTGCCTTTGGTAACAGCTGAAATATTTTAGATTTTGCTCTAAATTGCTTTCTTTTATTTAGACTCGCCACGTTGGTTTATGAAACACTCGAGCAAAAATGCGATTGAAGAACTCCAAAACAAGATAAATTACAAATAATATTAAGGTAATACTTACTGGACTTAAAATCCTTTTTTTTCCTCAAAACTCAACAGTGAGCCTTATAACCCGGTGCGCCTAATGTTGGCAATAATTCTGGTTTTGCTTACCGACCTCGAAGCAATTTTATTTGGTACATGGTGTAATGATAAGTGTGACCTGTAGACGGCAGTCAAACATAAGAGATACGTGTAGATTGCAATATGATGGCAATATGACTGAAGTAAAAAACACCATTATGTTATATGTTATGTTATATGTTCGGTCTCCCCTAGAGGGGGGGGTTACCCACATATGCGGTCCTCTCCAAGGTTTCTCATAGTCATTCACATTGACGTCCCTCTGGGGTGAGTTTTCCTTGCCCGTATGTGGGCTCTGTACCGAGGATGTCGTTGTGGCTTGTACAGCCCTTTGAGACACTTGTGATTTAGGGCCATAAAAATAAACATTGATTGATTGATGATGTTCCATTGAAAATATAGAACATTACACACGGCACTTAAAAATCCATCAAAATGTTTTAGTACGACTTTGGTAAGCTATGAAGCCGCACCGCTTGATGTGCTTCAACATAGGAGTATTATTATGGTGTGTGTATAAGGTAAAACATATTATCTGGCGTTTTGTTTAACAAGATTATGCAAAAGCAACTTTTCTTACCTTCTGGTACCTGCTGATCTGTATTTGGGATCTGCATAAATCCTGAAAAATTGCGCACCGAAGTTGACAAGCTTCTTCTTTTCTCTATTTTCTTTTTATGTGACATTCATCCTCCGCTGTTGCCATTTCTAATATAAAGTAGTGTAAAGTTCTTACTTATATCTGTCAGTAAACTCGCCATGGAAGCGCTAAAACATACCGGTGTAGTGACTTAACATTATTCACCCAAGGAACTTTAGTTATTAGAGTTCCGGTCGGACGGTTTTTCACGGGACACATTTCCTGTGTTGTTGTTTCCGGATGAGGAGATGCTGCTCCGTTATTGATTGAAGTAAAGTCTGAATGTCATTAAAACAGTTAGCGCCATCTTTTGACACTTCTTCCACTCCCGTCCTTGCACGCTACACCGCTACAACAAAGATGACGGGGAGAAGACGCTGCCGAAGGTGAGCCACGTAAATAAGACCGCCAACAAAACGGCGCATCCGGAAGCGACTGTCAGAAAGCGGCTTGAAGATGATCTGTAAAACATCATCTATGCAACATTTTGACCAAAGAACCACCATTACATGTTATGTAGACCACAAGGAAGTGTTTTACATTTAGAAAAAAAATAATAAAAATGACTCCTTTAATGCGCCCTATAATCTTTGTTTGAAAAAAGATCAAAAATAGACCAGTGCGCCTTATAACCCGGTGCGCCCTATGGTCCGGAAAATACGGTAAATGGAAAATACTAAACGTTAAAAGTATATCAAACAAACCTTTAACGAAGTGATCACTGCAAACTCGTGCATTATTCGACTCTGCTCTTTTGGACTGGAGTGTGAGACGCTTTTCTCGTCGTCTGTCCTGAAAATCTTGCCATCTTTCGCCCTTCTTCGCTACCTCTCGAGGAACTCTTAAAGACATTTTTGTCCTATTGCGATTTGAACAGTCTCAACAGTCTTGTCGACGGCGTGGCGCGGTTGGGAGAGTGGCCGTGCCAGCAACCTGAGGGTTCCTGGTCACGTCCGTTGTGTCCTTGGGCAAGACACTTCACCCTTGCTCCTGTGGTTAGGGCCTTGCATGGAAGCTCCCGCCATCAGTGGGTGAATGTGTGTGTGAATGGGTGAATGTGGAAATAGTGTCAAAGCGCTTTGAGTACCTTGAAGGTACAAACCCCATTTCCATATGAGTTGGGAAATTGTGTTAGATGTAAATATAAACGGAATACAATGATTTGCAAATAATTTTCAACCCATATTCAGTTGAATATGCTACAAAGACAACATATTTGATGTTCAAACTGATAAACTTTTTTTTTGTTGCAAATAATCATTAACTTTAGAATTTGATGCCAGCAACACGTGACAAAGAAGCTGGGAAAGGTGGCAATAAATACTGATAAAGTTGAGGAATGCTCATCAAACACTTATTTGGAACATCCCACAGGTGAACAGGCAAATTGGGAACAGGTGGGTGCCATGATTGGGTATAAAAGTAGATTCCATGAAATGCTCAGTCATTCACAAACAAGGATGGGGCGAGGGTCACCACTTTGTCAACAAATGCGTGAGCAAATTGTTGAACAATTTAAGAAAAACCTTTCTCAACCAGCTATTGCAAGGAATTTAGGGATTTCACCATCTGCGGTCCGTAATATCAAAGAGTTCAGAGAAACTGGAGAAATCACTGCACGTAAGCAGCTAAGCCCGTGACCTTCGATCCCTCAGGCTGTACTGCATCAACAAGCGACATCAGTGTGTAAAGGATATCACCACATGGGCTCAGGAACACTTCAGAAACCCACTGTCAGTAACTATAGTTGGTCGCTACATCTGTAAGTGCAAGTTAAAACTCTCCTATGCAAGGCGATAACCGTTTATCAACAACACCCAGAAACGCCATCAGCTTCGCTGGGCCTGAGCTCATCAAAGATGGACTGATACAAAGTGGAAAAGTGTTCTGTGGTCTGACGAGTCCACATTTCAAATTGTTTTTGGAAACTGTGGACGTTGTGTCCTCCGGACAAAAGAGGAAAAGAACCATCCGGATTGTTATAGGCGCAAAGTTGAAAAGCCAGCATCTGTGATGGTATGGGGGTGTATTAGTGCCCAAGACATGGGTAACTTGCACATCTGTGAAGGCGCCATTAATGCTGAAAGTTACATACAGGTTTTGGAGCAACATATGTTGCCATCCAAGCAACGTTACCATGGACGCCCCTGCTTATTTCAGCAAGACAATGCCAAGCCACGTGTTACATCAACGTGGCTTCATAGTAAAAGGGTGCGGGTACTAGACTGGCCTGCCTGTAGTCCAGACCTGTCTCCCATTGAAAATGTGTGGCGCATTATGTGTTAGGATCCGCTGCTCGGATCACAATTTGTTTACACTTTAGCGTCACGTGTTTGTTTCTGTTGCCATGACTGCAGATTTTACTCACCTGCCTCTGGTCAGCGTTCGGGACGCGCACCTGTTGCCCGAGCACTGATCAGAGGGCTATTTAGTCTTTGCCCGGGCCTCACTCGGCCTGGCTTCCTAATTTGCTTTCATGCAACAAGTTACGACCACTTTGTTTCCTGCTAGCTCTCATGCTACATTATTTTGCTTGCTAGCTCCCACGCTAGTCGTTTTTGTTTCTACCTTAAGTGCTATGAGCACGGTTTTGTTTCTTCAAATATTATTTATTTCTTAAATAAATCATTCTTACCTGCAAGCTGTGTCCGAAGCCCGTCTGCATTCCTGGGAGAACAACACCCGCATCACCATGCGACCCGGTCGTCACAGTAGGAAGCCAGCAAGAAGAAGTTCTCCCGCAGCGAGCATGTCGGAGGAGCTGGACGAAGGTACGTGGGAGGTGTTGCGAGCAATGGAAGCCGAGACGCTTCGCTATTCGACGGAGGAGAGGTCGACTCTCATGTGGGGAGCTGGAGGCTCTCTTATCCCCATCGACTCCCTCTGGTCGGAAGACATCGCCGCTACACCGCAGTACCGGGCGCGCCGGCAAAGACGGAAGCCGGCCAGAAGGTCCTTCCCTCGCCGTCAAGACGCGCCGCTCCCGCAAGCTCCTCCCCCGGACCGAAGCAAGCTACAAGCTTCCCAAGCTTCCCCTCAGATGTTTGGCAACCCTATCGACCACTTTGCCAAACATTTCACCAATTGGGCTGTCAGTCAGCTGGAGACCCACACGGATGACGTCATCCCGCCCACTGTGGATGACGTCAGAGACGAAGATTTTTTTTTTAATTCTTCTGCTCCCTTTTGTCAGCCACCTCCTAGTGACTTTAATTCTGCAATAAAACATTATCAGGACATTTTTTTAAGGACTAAATCTAGTCAGTCCCAGTCTCAAGTGGGGGGTGACCATACCATACCATACCATACCAACTTTATTTATAAAGCCCTTTAAAAACAACCACAGTTGAAAAACAAAGGGCTGTACACCACAAAGAAATAAAGGCAAAGGACAGACTAAAAAATAAAATTTAAAACAGAAGTAAAATACACATTAAAAAAGCAAATACAAAATTACCCTAAGAACAATTTTGTTAGATAAAAAGCAGTTAAAAAAGTTAAAAGTTAAAAACAGTTTAAAGTCTCATGCTGGGTTAAAAGCCAGTGAATAAAAATGGGTTTTAAGAAGGGTCTTAAAAATAGCCAAAGAAGGGGCCTGTCTCACATGAAGTGGAAGATCATTCCAGAGTTTTGGGCCCGCAACAGAGAAGGCTCTGTCCCCCCTGAGCTTACGCTTGGATTTGGGTACCTCCAGGATCAGCTGATCAGCTGACCTGAGGGACCGGGTGGGGGCATAGAGGTGGAGCAGCTCAGAGAGGTAAGGTGGGGCAAGACCATGTAAGGATTTAAAAACAAGTAAGATAATTTTAAAATGGACTCTAAAAGACACAGGCAGCCAGTGGAGGGAGGCTAAAACAGGAGTAATGTGCTCTCTTTTTCTTGTGTTTGTTAAAAGTCGGGCAGCTGCATTTTGGACCAGCTGCAGACGTGAGAGGGAGGACTGACTAATTCCAAAATATAAAGCGTTACAGTAATCCAGCCGAGATGTAATAAAGGCATGGATTACTGTCTCAAACTGTTGCCTAGAAAGCAGGTTTTTAACCTTAGCCAGCTGACGTAAATAAAAAAAGCTGGCTTTCACCACTGTGCCAATCTGACGGTCCAATTTAAAATCACTGTCAATACGAAAACCCAGGTTGGTGATCATGGGCTTAACGTACAAAGCCAAGGGGCCAAAGTCAACAGGGGGAAGCTCACAGGTACCACTAGGTCCAAACACTATTACTTCTGTCTTCTTTTCATTGAAGTTTAAGAAGTTTAGGGCCATCCAGGCCTTGATGTCATCAAGACAAGCAAGTAATGGCTGTATTGAAGAGGCATGATTTTTCTTTAACGGAAAATAAATTTGTGTGTCATCAGCGTAACAATGAAAACAAATACCATGCTTTCTTAGGATTGAGCCCAGGGGAAGTAAATAAATAGAAAAGAGCAGTGGTCCTAAAACTGAGCCCTGTGGGACCCCACATGTTAAGGGAGCAACAGAAGATTCAGAACCAGCAACATTTACAGAGAAGGTCCTGTTAGTCAAATATGACTTCAGCCAACTCAGGGCAGTACCACAGATGCCCACTTGATGTTGTAGGCGGCTAATTAAAATATTATGGTCCACCGTATCAAATGCTGCTGTTAGATCGAGTAAAACTAAAATCACATGATCACCTAAGTCTGTTGCTGGAAAGATGTCATTAAAAACCCTTACTAATGCTGACTCGGTACTATGGAGGGGTTTAAACCCAGACTGAAAGACTTCTAAAATATCAGAGTCCTCTAAAAAAGTGTTTAACTGGGTAAAAACAATCTTCTCCAAGATTTTTGAGAGAAAAGGCAGCTTAGAAATGGGTCTAAAATGGGCTAAAACTGAACTGTCCAGACCAGGTTTCTTTAAAAGTGGTTGAACCACAGCGTGTTTAAAACTGGTAGGAACCACACCAGAAAACAAACTGCTATTTAAAATGTTAAGAACAGGCTGCCCTATACAAGAAAACACTTCTTTAAAAAATGTAGGAGGGACAGCATCATGGGGGGAACCTGAGGGCTTCATATGATTAGTTAACTCTTGTAACTGCCGCAGAGTCACTTGCTCAAACTGATTAAAAACAGCAGAGTAGTTAAACGGGACAGAAGGGTCAGAGGTCGGAACAGAGATGAGAGCCCTCGTTGTGGCAATCTTATCAATAAAATACTTTAAAAAGGCATTGCACAATTCAGAGGACGGTTCCAAACATGTAGGCTGAGGGGCATTAAGAACAGAGTCAATGGTTTTGAATAAAACACGAGGGTCAAGACTATTTGAGGCAATAATGTTTGCCAAATGTTCTCTTTTTGCCTCTTTTACTGTGCTCTGATATCGATGCCAACAGTCCTTTAAAATCTGGAGTGACACCTGAAGCTTGTCCTTCTTCCACCTGCGTTCAGCTTTGCGGCACTCACGTCTGATCGCACGGCTTCTCTCATTAAACCAGGGTTCTGATTTAGTTTTGGCCTTTTTGATTTTTAAAGGAGCCACTGAGTTCAAAACTGTGTCACAGGTGGAGTCAAACAATACATTGAGTTTCTCAGTGTCAGAAAAAACAGAGTCAGAGGGTAAAAAAACCTGGTTAAAAGCAGTAATAAACTGACCAGCAGTGGAAGGGTTAAAAACTCGACAGAGACGCGCAGGAGCGCGCGCTCCAGCTGTCAAGCGGTTAAAACTGGCCTCAAATATGACAGGCATATGGTCTGAAAGCACATTGTCACAAATGTCCAAGTTAGACACAGGTAGACCATATGAAAGGACAAGATCAAGCGTGTGACCACGTCCGTGTGTGGGGCCAGACACAAACTGTGTCAAATTAAAAGAGTCAATAAGGTTTAAAAAATCCTTCACCAGTGGTTTGTCGGGACAGCATACATGAATATTAAAATCTCCAACAATGAGGACACGATCATAGCGGGGCATAATTCCTGCTAAAAAGTCCGAAAAGTCATCGATGAAGTCCTTATTGTATTTGGGCGGGCGGTAAATGACAGCGCACATCACCGCGTCAGCGCGACACACCTCAAATAAAGTCAATTCAAAGCTGGCAAAAAATGACGAAGGAAAGCATTGCTTACATTTATAGTCATTTTTATAAAGTGTCGCCGTTCCTCCTCCACGGCCTGATGCACGAGGAGAGTTAAAATAGCAACAGTCTGCCGGCAGAAGTTCGGAGAAAACGCTGGACTCACCGGTACCGAGCCACGTCTCCGTTATGCACATGAAGTCCAGACAGCGTGACTCGAAGAAATCCCTGAGTGGAAACGTTTTGTTCGCCACTGATCTGGCGTTTACCAGACCAATTCTGGCAGGAGATGAGACCGGCGTCGCAGCATACCGTGAATCCCGGCACAACAACTTTAAATTGGAGGGATTCACCCCACGTTGGCGGCACCGGGCTGAGCAGGTGCGGGTGCGGCGCTTCCCGGGTCTCTCAACGGGGCCGATTTTCGGTACAGGGTAACCCGTTGGATCCACGGAGGTCCAGCAAGCAACAAGGGAACCGCTTAATCCATTTCCCGTCCGGGCAGCGCTGGAAGAGCACGCCAACAGCACTCTCTGCTTTACCCGGCGGCCACTACGGGTGCCGCGGCGACGCTTCCGCGGAAAGCTCAGGGCTGGAACCCGGAAGAGGTGAGCTGGTATTCCTGACAGCAACGGGGGCAAAACATTTGGACCACCAAGATCAAAAGAACAATTATTTTTGATAGGTGGTCGAAAAAACAACAATTCTTGGCGATCATACACCAGCAGAGACTCGAACTGTTTAGTGCAGTAGGATAAAATCAACAAAAACTGAAACCAGACTGAGAGCGGTAGACGGCCAGCCACACACGACGGCGCCATCTTGAACAACCTACAATGACAATAGACATTCTGGACAATTTAGAGGAGAGGATTCTGCCCTCCCCCTGACCACCCTCCACCCACCCTTGAAGACGGTTCCAATCCGCAAGGAACGCGTCTGGGATCCGCTTTTTGAGAGGGGGGCTAGTACTGGGAGCTGTGCGAGTGGGGTGGCACAACGGCGTGCTAAGCCGCAACCTCCTGCTCGGCCACCGCCACCTGTCCTTCGGCGGGCTAAGCCACAACCTCCTGCCCGGCCGCCACCACCGGTTTTTCGGCCTGCTAAGCCGCAACCGCCAGCTAGGCCACCTGCACCTCGACTGGTTCTCACACCAGTACCTGCACCTCGGCTGGTTCCCACACCAGTACCTGCACCTCGGCTGGTTCCCACACCAGTACCTGCTCCACGGCTGGTCCCCGCACCAGTACCTGCACCACGACTGGTCCCCGCACCAGTACCTGCACCACGACTGGTTCTCGCACCAGTACCTGCACCACGACTGGTTCTCGCACCAGTACCTGCACCACGACTGGTTCTCGCACCAGTACCTGCACCACGACTGGTTCTCGCACCAGTACCTGCACCACGACTGGTTCTCGCACCAGCACCTGCACCACGACTGGTTCTCGCACCAGCACCGGCTGCCACGACAGCGACTCCTGCTGCCACGACAGCGACTCCTGCTGCCACGACAGCGACTCCGGCTGCCACGACAGCGACTCCGGCTGCCACGACAGCGACTCCTGCTGCCACGACAGCGACTCCGGCTGCCACGACAGCGACTCCGGCTGCCACGACAGCGACTCCGGCTGCCACGACAGCGACTCCGGCTGCCACGACAGCGACTCCGGCTGCCACGACAGCGACTCCTGCTGCCACGACAGCGGCGACTCCTGCTGCCACGACAGCGGCGACTCCTGCTGCCACGACAGCGGCGACTCCTGCTGCCACGACAGCGGCGACTCCGGCTGCCACGACAGCGACGTCGACACCTACCGCTTCCACGGCGACGTCTCAGCGACCTCGAGTGGTCCGGCTGCGCAAGCAGCTCTCTCAGAGGACTCAGAGGCTGCTGAGATTCTGGCGCCACTCACGCCCACCTTCTCGGCGGCCACGAATGTGGCCTTACCGTGGTCGCCCGCCTCGCCAGCGGCGGCGGCGTTCCATTCGCCGCCGCCACCTGACCCTTCCCCGGTGGATTCGGGGACACGTGGCCTGGCGACCCACCACCAAGTCACCCCCCCGCCCGCCCTTGACTCGTGAACTATTGCCTTTTTTTTTGGGTTCCAGTTGTTTTTTTTGTTTTCAAGGGACATCTGGAATCTGTCCTTTTAGGGGGGGGTACTGTTAGGATCCGCTGCTCGGATCACAATTTGTTTACACTTTAGCGTCACGTGTTTGTTTCTGTTGCCATGACTGCAGATTTTACTCACCTGCCTCTGGTCAGCGTTCGGGACGCGCACCTGTTGCCCGAGCACTGATCAGAGGGCTATTTAGTCTTTGCCCGGGCCTCACTCGGCCTGGCTTCCTAATTTGCTTTCATGCAACAAGTTACGACCACTTTGTTTCCTGCTAGCTCTCATGCTACATTATTTTGCTTGCTAGCTCCCACGCTAGTCGTTTTTGTTTCTACCTTAAGTGCTATGAGCACGGTTTTGTTTGTTCAAATATTATTTATTTCTTAAATAAATCATTCTTACCTGCAAGCTGTGTCCGAAGCCCGTCTGCATTCCTGGGAGAACAACACCCGCATCACCATGCGACCCGGTCGTCACATTATGAAGCCTAAAATACCACAACGGACTGTTGAACAACTTAAGCTGTACATCAAACAAGAATGGTAAAAAATTCCATCTGAGAAGCTTAAAAAATGTGTCTCCTCAGTTCCCAAACGTTTACTGAGTGTTGTTAAAAGGAAAGGCCATGTAACACAGTGGTGAACATGCCCTTTCCCAACTACTTTGGCACGTGTTGCAGCCATGAAATTCTAAGTTAATTATTATTTGCAAAAAAAAAAAAGTTTATGAGTTTGAACATCAAATATGTTGTCTTTTTAGTGCATTCAATTGAATATGGGTTGAAAAGGATTTGCAAATCATTGTATTCCGTTTATATTTACATCTAACACAATTTCCCAACTCATATGGAAACGGGGTTTGTAGAAAAGCGCTACACAAGTATAACCCATTTACCATAACAGCCTAAAACAACGCAATCATAGGGCATTTTTCTTTGAGGAAGGCAAAATGCCGCCCAGAACGCCATGACAACAGGTGCTCGCCGGCCCACCACTGTGAGCCTCGCCTAGTTAATGATCCGGATGCATGACTTTTCAAAATAAATCTCCAAAAATCAAGATGAGATGCATTTGTGCATCGCTTATTGAGCGCTTATCACCACAATGCTCTCGTTCCTGTTCCCGTGCAGCTTCCCGCACCCTCGCCCGCCTCCCTGGCCCTCTCGTAGCTCAGCTGCGACTCTGTCACGCAGCCAAGCACGTTAATGCGCCGTGAGCTCTGTATCATGTCCAATTTTAATTAGCTTTGTCAGGCCTGAGCCCCTACAACCCCCATGCAGATAATATGATAATATATCTTCATAACCAAGTGACCTTACGCGCGGCATATTTCTCCCCCCTTTGGTGAGATTGCGTGTCAATAAAGTAATGAGAGGCCACGGGGAGGATTTAGGATGTTTGGCTTGGGGGGGTTGGGGGGGGGGGGGCTCTCAGGTGCGCTGATGTATATGTGGTATTATTCTACCTGTCACAGTTGTATACACAGGCGGTGCATGGAGAACGTTTGTGAGGCTTTAAATCTTTTTTGGATAAAAGGACACTTTATCATTTGGTCTCTCTTTGTAAAGTTTGACATTACTTGTTTTGCTTTACCATACAATATTATACATAACATTTGGGTAATAATGCAAGTACCGTATTTTCCGGACTATAAACTGCACGCACTGAATTTTAGAAGTGGATCATTTTAGTACAATGTTTGGTCTTAATGCATTCCATGATTTAGCCGTTAGCAAATTGTACAAAACCCAAAACCAGTGAATTTGGCACGTTATGTAAATCGTAAATAAAAACACAATACAATGATTTGCAAATCCTTTTCCACTTATATTCAATTGAATAGACTAAAAAGACGAGATATTTAATGTTTGCAAATAATCATTAACTTAGAATTTAATGGCGGCAACACATTGCAAAAAAGTTGGCACAGGGGCATTTTTACCACTGTGTTACATGGCCTTTCCTTTTAACAACACTCAGTAAACGTTTGGGAACTGAGGAGACCAATTTATTAAGCATTTCAGTTGGAATTCTTTCCCATTCTTGCTTGATGTACAGCTTAAGTTGTTCAACAGTCCGGGGGTCTCCGTTGTCGTATTTTAGGCTTCATAATGCGCCATACATTTTCAATTGGAGACAGGTCTGGACTACAGGCAGGCCAGTTTAGTACCCGCACTCTTTTACTATGAAGCCACGCTGTTGTAACACATGGCTTGGCATTGTCTTGCTGAAATAAGCAGGGGCGTCCATGATAACGTTGCTTGGATGACAACATATGTTGCTCCAAAACCTGTATGTAACTTTCAGCATTAATGGTGCCTTCACAGATGTGTAAGTTACCCATGCCTTGGGCACTAATACACCCCCATACCATCACAGATGCTGGCTTTTAAACTTTGCACCTTGAACAATCCGGATAGTTATTTTCCTCTTTGTTCCGGAGGACATCCACAGTTTCCAAAAACAATTTGAAATGTGGATTCGTCAGACCACAGAACACTTTTCCACTTTGCATCAGTCCATCTTAGATGAGCTCGGGCCCAGCGAAGCCGGCGCCGTTTCTGGGTGTTGTTGATAAATGGCTTTCGTTTTGCATAGGAGAGTTTTAACTTGCACTTACAGATGTAGCGACAAACTGTAGTTACTGACAGTGGTTTTCTGAAGTGTTCCTGAGCCCATGTGGTGATATCCTTTACACACTGATAGATATATAGATAGTACCTTATTGATTGTGTCTGTATGAAGCATGTGCCAACTGTTTCATTGACTTCTTTTCATTTCTTAATTGTTCTTCATACATACATTTGAGTACATGTTTTACCAAACATTTCTAGGGGGTGATTCTTCTGTTTTCCCAACCATTTAGTTATTTCTGCTGTCCTGTCTGTTGATAATTTGATGTTGATTGTCATATTTTTTTTATGAAAAATTTGTAGGAAAAATTACAACTTAAAATTTTTTTTACAATGAAAAAACTTAACATCAAAATCAAGCCCCTGTATGGATGGATAAACTTAATTTAAAATTGGGTAAAAACACATGAAAACAAGAAGGGAAACGTCAAAGAACAAAAAGGAAATAGAAGACATTAAAAGAACACAGAGCTGATGCAACCAGCTGCCATTTCTACACACAGCTTCAAAAGTAAAACAAAACAAAGAAAGATCAGTAAATAATACATATC